>NC_056750.1:707138229-707180729 GCF_019279795.1 Protopterus annectens | reverse complement strand
GGTGATGTACAGATTCAGAAAGTGAGTGTATGCATCATCGACCTTTGCCTTAAGGTCCTTGAATTTTATGGCACACTTTACTAGCCTCCAAAGGGATCTGATGGAGTTATCAGATACCCTTACAGGAGCTGTGTCTGAGGATGTCCAAGATAAAGAGGCCTCCCAGCTGGCTACACTGAAGTCTGTTATTAACTCTTCCATGAGACTCATCGCACACACAGCCGAAGGGACGACTAGGGCAGTGGGTTCTGGCATTGTCATAAGGCGACACACCTGGATGCACTTGTGTGAGTTTGCAGAACCATTTAAGTCTTCTTTTGTCAAGGCTTCTTTTGACAGATCTTCCTTGTTCAGACCCAAAGTCAGAGAAACATTAGCCAGGTCCAAGAAAGATGGAAAGACCATATCTGCAGTGGACGTACATTTTTCTGCTCTCCAGTGGTCCTACTCTAGGAATCGGAGGAGCAGGAAGATGTGGTTCAAAAAAATCACAAGGACCTTTTCAGGACACATGTGGTGGTGGATCCCCTTAGGGCAGAGGGGGGAGCACCAATAGAAGACACCAACACTGTGGCAGAGGTGGCTTGCAAAATCAGGGTTCCAGAGATTCTTTCTCTGGGAAAACCCTACCAGCACTCCTGAAAGGAGGCGCGATTGCTTACCTCGGGAAGCAGTCAGGGGAAGATTCTATTTGTACTCGAGAGCCTGGCAGCAAATAACTTCTCCAACTAGGTAGGTATGCTCCAACTAGGAAGGTACTCACTAAATCCAATCATCTGCCCTGCTTAGCCAGAGAAACAAAACTAATTAAACTAAGGGATAAAGCCTTGTCAACTTACCATACCACCAAACATGTGCCAAACGTCTCAACCTATAAACAATTAGGAATCAAGCAAAAAAAAAAAAAAATGAAAGTAGATGGATAATTGTACTTCTAATCCTGCCAAAAACAACACCTAAACAACCCCAGAAAATTCTGGAATAACATCAACTGTCTCCTTAGGCCAGGTCGTACCACTAGCCCAACCCCTGTAACAACCAACTACTCCGATCCCATCGCAGCTCAACTCCCACTTCATAAACTCCATAACCTCCCTACTAGGCAATAACTCATTATACCTCTTACTCTTCCCACCTCTACTCATGACAATCCTAACCCCTTCTCCTTTACATCCTTTCAAACAAGTTACATAAAATCTCTCCTAGCCAAACTTAAACCCTGCTTGTCTGGCTGCTGATCAGCTCCTTAACAAATTTCTAAAAATTGCAGCCCCATCTATTGCTTACCCCATATCAATCCTGATTAATCGCTCGATTACTAAAAACTATGTCGCACTTCTCTGGAAAATATCCCACATCATCCCACTCCACAAAGGAGGTCCTTCCAAAGACCTTACCAATTCCGACCTATAGCCACTCTTTCCCCTTAGCTAAAATCTTAGAAAAATGCATCCACAAACAACTCCTTAACAACTTCCTCAGAAACAATCTCCTATCCAACTCGCAGCACAGCTTTAAACCTACACATAGTAAACGTGATTACAGCAGTGGAAGTACTAACACCATTCATCATCTTCTAAACTAAGGCCAGGTAGTCTCCTCCATCCTTCTCGACATTTCAAAAGCCTTTGGCACCATTTCCCATTACCTTCTACTAAACAAACTAGCAACTTACAGCCTCAACTCACCCTCTCTGTCCTGGTTCCTCAGCTATCTTTCCAGTCATCAGCAGGCCACCAAATGGGAAACCACTCTTTCTCCCCTCCTCCCCATCACTGTTGGAGTGCACCAAGGTTCTATACCTGGCCCTCTCCTCTTTATCTTATTCACAAATGATCTCAGCTCGGCAACCATCCTAGCCACCATTGTTCAATATGCTGACGATGCTACCCTTATATGCTCTGTCCCCACTCACCTAGATCTTCAATTAAAAATGCAGTCATCTTTCCAAAACATAGAAAGGTACCTGTCTGAACATCAACTAATTCTAAATCCTAATAAGACTAAATAAATTATCTTCAAAAACAAAAAATCCAAACCATATCAGGCCTCTCCATCAATCCTCTCCTTAAACGGGACTAAAATTGATCCCACAACTTATACTAAACTTCTAAGAATCACTATTGATGAGAATCTAAAATTTGATACACGTCTGTTTGACACTGAAAGTTCACATCAAACTAGGCACCTTATATAGAGCTAGACCATATCTTACCCACAATGCCAGGCTGGCCACTGTCCGATCTCACCTGCTTCCTTCCCTCCTTTATGGATCTCTTATTCTCACTAACCTTCGCAAGACTGACCTGAATAATCTTGAATTGTGTTAAAACATAATTGCCAAATTTGCCACAAATGTCCCACACAAGACGTGCCACTGTACTGTGCGCTCTCAGCGAAACTGGCTAGAACTCCCCAACCTTTTAGCTCACAACCAACTTACTATGTGCACAAGATAATTAACCATCCTATGAACTGCCCTGCTCTCTCTAATCTTGTTCAACCTAGTCATAATCCCAGGCCCCTCAGATCCTTTGATAAACCAGTGCTAAAGGTCATCCTCTCCTGCAACTATTACAGGGACTGTCTTTATTCCAGTTAAATTGCCAAACTGAAACACTCTCCCTCTAAGCATCACAAAAAATCCTCACCTTCACATGTCAAACTACTACTACGTAACTACCTAACAAGTCATTGGCTCTGCTCCTGCCATTCCCCAAGCTAATTCTTCTTATTTCCCATTCCTACCCCATTTCCATTCTCCAAATGGTCTACATCCTCCTCCTACAACTTTTCTATCATCTTTACTATTAATCTTGGTACACATCCTTTTTCACCTCTCCCAGTGGTCTTTGGCACCACTGCATATTAATTTTCTATACTGCTGGACTCTGCAATATTCACGTCTGTGCTGTCTTCACTTGCTTGCCAGCAACCTATTTTTGCGTATTATAGTATTTGTCTTTTGTATGCCACGGTGGTACAGCAGTAGCATTGTTACTTCACAGCAAGAGGTTCTCCCGTTCTATTCTCGGCTTGGCTTGGGAGTGCCTTCTGTGTGGAGTCTGCATGTCCTCCCCACGGTTGGGTAGCATTCGAAAGACGTGTATACGTAAATGGGCGTGCCTTCGTTGAAGGTTGGGCATTGAGCTGGCACCTTGGCATTTCGTAAAAATCTACTGCCAGTCATTAGCGGACCGGAGTTCCGCTGTGGCGACCCCTTACCGGGAAAAAGCCAAAAGACAAACAAAATAGTATTTGTCTTATACCGTGATTTTTTTCTAATCTGTTCTCATGTTAATATTTGTTTGTTAAATATTCATATGTAAAGATTGTAACTATTTTGTTCCTTTAAATATGTAAATGTAAAGATTGATGTTAAGTTGTCTATCTCGCCTTCATTCTTGCTGGATGGGTTCGGAGCCGACCTCGGCTCCGACTCGGCCACTCTAAAAGCTCGAGAGTTGGTTCCACCGGCTCGAGGCTCCCCTTATATCCCACAATGCTAGGCGAGAGTTACCTCAGATCTCGTTTGCCGCTACAGCTTCGAGGTTGGTTGTTTCTACCGGTTCCTGGTGAGTGTTAATTTTTCTTGTAAAAATTACTCTTTAAAACCCCTTTTAAGTTAATATTCTTTCTTAGTTAGTGTAGATTAGAAAACTTTATTCCCGACCCTAAATTTTTCCGTTTTCTTTCCCAAAGAACCTGTGGTTCTTCCATTGGGCCCTTAGGCCTTCCCTTCCCTAGTGGAGTGTTTGTGTTTCTTGTAGTTTATTCTAGTTTAGTGTACTTTAAATACTAGTATTACTACTAAATTTATTGTTTTTTCCTGACAGGGTATAACTTGTGTGTTTGGGTGAGTGTTTGTGTACACCTGTCAGTCAGGAAAATGTCTAAAGAAGCAAAGGTCTCCGGATTCAAGAAGTGTGATGCGTGCTGTCAGAAAATGTCTCTGACAGACGCTCACACTTCTTGTGTCTATTGTCTGGGGCCTTTGCACCTGCAGGACTCCTGTGCTGTGTGCCATGGCTTCAGCCCCAGGGTCCTGCAGGAAAGAAAAAACAAATTAATTCTTAGAGGCTTACTGAAGCCAGAGGATTCCCTGTCAGTTCAACGGGGAAGCCCTCTAAGGCATCGAGGTCTTCGGCTCCGGCTTCTGAGCCGAGACCTCAGGTTGCTCAACCTTTGCCTTTATCGGCTCCGGCTGGAGCCGATAAGTCTCAGTCCACAGTTTCTGTGGCTCCTCGGCTCCGCCGGAGCCGAGGTTATTGAGGTTCCCGTGTCGGCTCCGACCAGACCTTCGGAGCCGACAACTAGGAAGAGGTCTAGGTCACCATCTCTTGGCTCCGTTCATTCGGCTCCAGGATCTCCCCTGCTGTCTGAACGGAGCCAAAGGTCTCATTCCTCTAGGTCATCGAGGCTGTACGATCATGACCTTCAGAGGGTAGTGAGTCGACTACTTAAGTCCGAGGCACTAGCCCAGATGCTTCAGAGCCCGACTCATCAGTCGATGCCTGCCCCGTCCATCAACATTTTCCTCCTTCGACTCTCTTGAGTTCGGAGCCGGGTCGCGTCGGAACAGAGACTGTGATTACTTCGGAGCCGAGACAATTGTCTTCGGCTCCGTCGTCGGCTCCGTTTTCTTCTTTGGAAGAATCTCGGCGCCGGACTTCCCTCGTCGGCTCCGAGGGGGTGAGTGGCATCGGACCCTTGTCCGACCCCCCTCTCCCTCTCGGGGCTTCGGCGCTGGTGAGTTCGGCTCCGACATCGGCCTCGGAGCCATCACTGTCGGTGCCGAGGGGGGTTCTTAGCTCCTCGGAGCGGGGACCTCTGGCTCTGCCTGATAGAGGTGCATTCGAGGTCATGCGGAGTGTGTTAGAGCCTGGCTCTACTCCACAGTCGGCTCCGTCCGCCCCTCCCTCTATGCTGCCTCAGGGTAAGTCGACTCACTCCCTCATCCCGGACCGCAGAGAGCCAGCTCCTCAGGAGCCCCTGTGGGATTTCATCCTCTTCGAGGCCTCTCCTGATTTGGCAGAAGAGCCCCTCGGAAGAGGAAGTGCAAGAGGAAACACATTGACTCACCTGAGTCTATCACGCCAGACACAGATTTGGATGATTCTGAGGGTTCCCCGTTCCCCTTCTGAAGATGTCTCATTTGCAGACATTCTGGAGATCCTGAAACAGAGGGGAAATTGGCCAGCCCTCAACCCTTCGGAGGACGAATCTGTGTATCTTGAGGCGTTTGGCTCGCCCTTCCACCTCCTGGGTGTCCCTCCTTGACCCCCTCATGCAGGTGGTTGCTAAGAAGGCATGGACGGCTCCTGATTCAGTGGACCCCACTCCCAGGAGACCCTCTAAGTTCATCACAGCTCCATCAGACAAGCAATTTTTATCAAAAGGAGTTTCTGTGGATGCTGTGGTGGTAGCTGCTGCCACAAAGAAGGAACTGGCTGATCCTTCAGTACCTGTCCATCCACCTAACAAGGAATCTAGGTCCATGGATAGGTACGGAAGCGGATGTTCTCCTCAGCGACATTTACCATGCGTCGCTGAACTACCTGTGCCATTTCACTCGTCTTCAAAGGGACTTGATCAAGGAAGCGAGTGAAATGTTAAAGGATCCTACAGCTGCGGGTTTCAAGAAAAGATGAACACGCAGCTGGCTACCCTTAATTCCATATCCAACTCCTCCATGCGCCTCTCTTATGCGGCCGATGGAGCGAGCAGAGCCGCAGGGACAGGTGTAGCCTTACGTAGGCACGCCTGGATGCGGCTATGCAATTTTGCGGACCCTTTCAAGACGTCTTTCACGAACTCCCTTTTGATGGATCATCTCTCTTTGGTCCTCAAGTGAAAGAAACCCTGACTAGGTGCGAGACTGATGGCAAGACCCTTTCTGCCGCCGGAGTCCGTTTTCGACTCCTTCTAGGCCTTACCCCAAAGGCCAGAAGGGTGGGAAGATGTGGTTCCGTAAACAATCTCAAGGGACTTCGCCTGACGACAGAGTCGTTTCCTACCAAAGGCAGAGGTGGGAATAACAATGGTAGACGCCGCCTAGGGGCAGGGGGTCCGTGAGAACCAGGGCAATCGGGAAGCCTTTCCTGACAAGCCCTTTCAGCATCCCTGAGGTGTTGCGCGACTGCCCATCTTCGGAGGCAGTCGGGGAAGATTGTCACTGTACCCAGAAGCCTGGCTATCCCTGACTCAAGACAAATGGGTACAGTCCATCATTTCGAAGGCTATTCTATCCCTTTCTTCGCTTTCCAAATCAGTCAAAAATCCCTTCCAGATGTTCCACCGCTCAAAGGGATATAGCAGCTTTGGAAATTTCAAAACTGCTTGCAAAAAGAGCTATTCAGCCAGTGCCAGCAGACCAACAAGGATCCGGAATCTACTCAAGGTTCTTTTTAGTTCCAAAGAAAACAGGGGACTGGAGACCGATTTTGGATCTCAGTGTCTTGAACAAATCAGTCAAGAAAACAAGATTTCGGATGGTCACGCTGCAATCCATTCTTCCCCTTTTGGGCAAAGGAAACTGGATGTGCTCTATAGACCTTCGGGATGCGTACTATCACATAAAAATGAACAGACGCTCCAGAAGATTCCTCCGCTTCAGGCTGGGAACCAGTCATTTTCAGTTCAGGGCCCTGCCCTTTGGTCTCACCACTGCCCCCCGGGTGTTTACCACATGCATGGCAGTGGTAGCTGCTCACCTGAGACGACAAGGATTCCAGGTGTTTCCATATTTGGACGACTGGCTTCTCACAGCTCCCACCAAGCATCTCCTTCTGATGGCCAGAGATTATACTTTTCGCGTTTGTCAAAAACTGGGTATTTCAATAAATTGCGAAAAGTCTGTTTTGTCGCCTTGTCGTACTATTACCTACATAGGCGCAAATCTAGATACTATAAACATGTCTGCAAGGCTAACTCACCAAAGGATATCAGACATTCACAAATTGGTGTCACTTCTTCTCAACAACAACAGAGTCAAAGCCAGGTTAGTTCTAAAGGTGTTGGGAATCATGGCAGCGGCCATACCTCTCCTTCCATTGGCCAGATACCACATGCGGATCCTTCAGTGGATGCTTTTTACTCAATGGTCATACCAGGAACTTCCAATGTCTCACACCATTATGATCACGCAAGCGTGCAAAAGCATCTCATGTGGTGGATGTCTTCCCCAGCTCCTGTCGGAAGACCATTTGTTCCACCTCCTCCGGTTGCTACTCTGACAACGGATGCCTCCCTGATCGGGTGGGGGGGGCATTATCAGGGCAGGACAGTCCAGGGCACATGGCAACCAAACGAATGCCACTTGCACATCAATGTTCTGGAGATGAGAGCAGTGCTTTTAGCATTGCAAGCCCTTCAAGACTCTCTTCCCTTGGGAACAATTGCAATCCAGACAGACAATATGTCTGTAGTGTGGTACATCAACAAACAAGGCGGAACCAGATCATACCCCCTGTGTCGAGAAGCACTCAGACTGTGGCAATGGGCGATTTCTTCTCAGTGTTTTCTGATAGCAACGCACATCCCTGGGAAGTCCAATCACATTGCGGACAAGTTAAGCAGAGCTATACTCATGCCTCACGAGTGGTCTCTGAAAGACTCTGTAGTGAGAGAAATTTTTCTCAAGTGGGGTCAGCCTTGCTGCGATCTTTTTGCTACTCCCCAAAACAGCAAGTGCAGAGAATATTTCACTCTATTCCCTTTACCAGGCCAACCCAGCAGAGACGCTCTAGTCCAAGTTTGGCCCCGGGGACTTCTGTATGCATTTCCACCTTTCCCACTGATCTCTCAAGTAATACAGAAAGCTATCGCTCAGAAGGCCTCATTGATCCTCATTGCTCCTTACTGGCCTCGACAAGTGTGGTTCCCCTTTCTACATCGATTTCTTTTGGAGCGACCGTGGAATCTGGACCTAGTTCCAGATCTTTTGATCCACCAGTCGGGTCAGTTTCATCGCTCCCTCCCCTCTCTGAACCTCACTGCTTGGTTCCTCCAGTTCCAACCGTAGCCAGGCTTCCTCAATTATCTCACTCTGTTAGAGATATATTGATAGCTTCCCATAAATCTTCCACTCGAAAGATTTATTTCAGTAAGTGGAAACGCTTCTCATATTGGGCACAAGGAAAGGACATAGATCCTTTCACCGCTTCCATCCAACTAGTCCTTGATTTTCTAGCTGAACTCTTCCATGCAGGTTCATCTCCATCTACACTTAAGGTTCAATTGGCAGCTATTTCTAACTTCCATGTGGGTATTTCTGAATCTGCCCTAATGTCCCACAAACTTTGCAAAGCCTTTTTGAAAGGAGTTTTTCTTCTCAGACCTCCTATAAGAAATCCTCCTTCTCCTTGGGACCTAAATTTAGTTCTTGCTTCTTTGATTCTTTCCCTTTCAACCTGCAGCTTCATGTTCCTTGAAATTATTATCATGGAAAACTCTCTTTCTGGTGGCTATCACATCAGCTAGAAGAGTTTCAGAACTTCAAGCACTCAGTTGTCGTCCTCCTTATCTTTTGTTCCATAAGGACAGAGTATCCTTACGAACTAACCCGTCCTTTTTGCCTAAGGTGGTTTCAACATCAAATCTAAACCAAAGCATTGACCTCCCTGTCTTTTTTCCAGAGTATTCCAATAGGTCTGAACAAAAATTACACTGCCTGGATGTTCATCGTCAATTAAGGTACTACTTGGATAGAACAAAACAATTCAGAAAATCTGATCAGCTGTTTGTCTCCTATGCGGAAAGCAGAAAGGGACTTTCAGTTTCAAAGGTATCATTATCCAGATGGCTAACATCTTTGATTTCCTGGTATATGAAATCAGACAACAAAATTGCCTAATAAACCTAAAGCCCATTCCACCAGAGCTTTGGCTACTTCTTTAGCCTTCCAAGACAGACTGCCTATTGACACCATTTGTGCAGCGGCTACTTGGGCTACTCCTCACACTTTTATTTCTCATTATAAGTTGGATTTAGCTTCTAGGCATAGAGCTAACTTTGGTTCCACTGTTCTCAGGAGTCTGTTCCGTTAGGCCACCCGGGACAAGGTGCTAGGGACGCGGTCCCATCCAGCAAGAATGAAGGCGAGATAGACAACTTAACATATAGAAGTTATGTTCTTACCATAACGTTCCATGTTAGTTGTCTTCTTCTCGCCTTCTTCTTGCGTCCCACCCTCCTTCCCCCTGGCCTGGACAGACCTAGAGGAGTTGTGATCGTGACCTCTCTTTCTACCACCTCTTTCTTAGTCATATTCTATTATGCATATTTCTTGTTTCAGGATGTAGGTCACCCTTCTTTCTTCCTGTTGTTAGAGGTGGATTCTGTTTTACAGTTATACTGTTACTGTTATAAGCTGGGGTTAGCTTACAAACGAGATCTGAGGTAACTCTCGCCTAGCATTGTGGGATATAAGGGGAGCCTCGAGCCGGTGGAACCAACTCTCGAGCTTTTAGAGTGGCCGAGTCGGAGCCGAGGTCGGCTCCGAACCCATCCAGCAAGAAGAAGGCGAGAAGAAGACAACTAACATGGAACGTTATGGTAAGAACATAACTTCTATTTATGCTTACTGGAGCTTTTTTACCCCTGCATCCTCTGAAAAGGGGCTTCTGGCTCAGTCGGACTATTTGCTGGTTAACAAATGTAATAAACAAAATACTTGGGTGCAAAGGATCATTGCCAGAGGTTAACATAGTTCCTTTACTCTCATTCCAAGATAAAAAGAAGACTTCCTGATGTTCCACCCAATCAGAGGGGTAAAGCAGCTCTGGAAATTCAAAAGCTGCTAGAAAACGAGTCATTCAGGAAGTCCCACCAGACCAGATAGGATCCGGATTTTATTCAAGGTTCTTTTTGGTGCCAAAAAAGCCGAGATTTGAGACCAATTTTAGATCTTAACCTTCTGAACAAGTTTGTTCAGCATACAAAATTTCAGATGGTCATGGGTACAGTCTGTCCTACTCTTCTTAGAGGAAGACAGTTGGATGGGCTGTACAGATCTTTAGAATGCATATTACCACATAAAAATGGACAAACGCTCCAGAAGGTTCCTCTGCTTTCAGGCTAGGAGCCAGTCATTTTCATTTCAGAGTACTGTCCTTTGGCCTCACTACAGCTCCCAGGGTGTTAAGTAAATATTTGGCAGCAGTGACGGCTCACTTGAAGCTGGTTTCCTTATCTAGATGACTAGCTCATCACCGCTCCCACCAGACATGTACTGCTTCAAGCAACAGATTTCATTCTACATCTGTTTGCTCTTTTGGGCATTACAGTGAATCAATAAAAATCTCAACTAAGCCTGACTCAAGATCTAGAGTTCATAGGAGCCCTTCTAAACACCATGTCTTGTACAGCTTCCCTTCTTGTCCTTTTCAAAAAATCAACAAGGAAGTAAGAAGCTCTGGTTCTGTAAGTCACAGGGTTCCTTCCAAGATGTTCCAGAAAATTCCTCTTCCAGATGCAGGGGAAGGGGATATAATGGCAGACACAGCCCTACAGGCAGAGGGGGTCCCCAGAATTAGGGCTTCAAAGAACCCTTCTCCGAGAAGCCTTTTCAGCTCCCCTTTGGAGTTGACTGGTTGTCCTGCCTTGAAGGCAGTCGGGGGTAATTTTTTGTTGTACCCAAATGCCTGGGCATCTGTAACAAATGATCAGTGGGTGCTCAAGATTATATCCAGGGGTTATTACATTCCCTTTTACCAGCCTTCTACAAATCCCAAGAAGGTTCTCCCCAGTGTGCCACCCAGTCAGAGAGAACTGGCCCAGAAAATAGTTTTGGCACTTCTAGAAAAAGAGTCATCCAGGAGGACCCAGCAGGATAAAGAGGATCCAGAACTTATTCTAGTTTCTTTTTGGTGCCAAAAAAGACCTGTGATCTACTTCCAATTCTCAGCCTCCACAAACTGAACTTATCTGTCGAGAAGTTGAAGTTCTGGATGGTCGCTCTTTAGTCCATTTTGCCACCATTGCAGAGGGATGAATGGATGTGCACCATACACCTCCAGGACATGTACTTATCATATCAAGATAGACAAGCGCTGCAGGAGGCACATGCACATCTGGATCGGAGCCTGTCATTTCCAGATCAGAGCCATTTGGACTTACCATGATCCCCAGGATGTTTACCAAATGTATAGCAGTTGTAGCAGCTCACCTGAGGCTTCATGGATTTCAGGTCTTTCCATACCTAGATAATTGGCTCCTCACACCTCCCACAAGGCATCAGCTAGCATCTGTTATGCAGTATCTCTTGCAAAACCTTCAAAATGCTATGGATTACTGTCATCTTGGTGAAGTCAAAGCTGTCTCTGGTGCAAAGCCTAGAATTCATTGGGACCCATCTCAACACAGTAACAGAGATTGTAGCATTGCCACCCCACAGAGTGGACTTGATCAGACAGCAGGTTAGGGCCATCTTGGAAGTTCCGTTGCCTCAGGCACCCCTCATTCTCAGAACACTGGGGTTCACTTTGTTCCTCTAGCAGGGTACTACATGTGTGTGCTTCAGTTTACGCTAGGGGTTCAGTGGTCCATTATGTCTCATCCAATGTTCATGCCTATCCTGCTGACTCCCGTTTGCAGACAGCATCTGCAGTGGTGGCTTCATTTGAGGATCTCCTTCGAGGCAGACCATTTTCTCTTCCCATGGGCCATGGTGACCACTGATGCTTCCTTGTTGGGGTGTGGGGGGGTCATTTTCAGGGCAGAACCATCTAAGGCACGTGATCCACCATGGAGACCAAATTCCACATAAAACTTTCCAGAGATGAAGGTAGTCCTCATGTTGCAAGCCTTTCAGGATTGCCTTCCTCTGAGAACGGTGGCAATTCATGCAGACAACATGTAGGTGGTCTGGTATATCAGCAAGCAAGGGGGAACATGGTCATATCTGCTGTACAGAGCGGCCATGAGAGTGTGAGAATAGGCGATCTCTTCCAGGCACTTTCTCCTTGCAACTTGCATACCCGGTGAGTTCAATATTTTGGCAGACGAGCTCAGCAGTCTGTCTTGACTCAGCACAAATGGTCCCTCAGTCTGTAAGTGGCATCTCAGATATTCACCTGTTAGGATTAACCTTGCTGCGATCATTTTGTATCTCCAATGAACAAGTGCAGCAGGTACTTTGCCCTGATTCCCCAAGGGGTGCTTTTGTACACAATTGGCTTCCAGGTCTCCTCTAGTCACACCCTCCTCTTCCGTTGATCCCCAAAGTGCTTCAGAAAGCCCTCAGACTGAGAAGTTCCTTGATTCTCATTGCCCCTTTCTGGCCTTGTTGGGTGTCATTCCCCTTTCTAAGGTCTCATCCGAAGTGTCCTCCCTGGATACTGGATCCCGTTCCGGATCTCATCTCTCACCCATCAGAACAACTGCCCAGTCTTTGTTCACTTCACCTAACTGCATGGTTTCTCCACTTCCCCTGATAATAACACAGTGTAGGCTGGCTTCTCCCATCAGAAAAATTATATTAGCTTCCCAGAAGCTGTCTACTCAAAAGGTCTATCATAGTAAGTGGAAACATTTTACCTTTGTGATTGGGGAACAGAATCTTGATCCCTTTTCAGCTCCTGTACCAGATATCCTTCTCTTATCCATTTTTTCAAGAAGGGGCCAGTTTCTCTATTATTAAGCTGCAGTTGGTGGCCATTTCTAATTTTCATGTCAATACTGGACACATTTTTTCCTCTAGTTTGTGTAAGGCCTTCCTGAATCTTCCTTCTCAGGCCTCCAGTCAAAGTTCCTGCCCCTCCTTGGGATCTAACCTTGATGCTGCAGTATCTCACTCAAAGTACATTTCAGCCAGCTCAGTTCATGTGATCTCAAGTTTCTTACTTGGAAGACGGCCTTCCTGGTGGCAGTACTTTGGCCAAGAGTTTCTGAATTGCAGGCCTTCTCTTCTAAACTGCCATATATTGATGTTCTTCATCTCACATTGCTGCAGTCCTTACATATGGGTAGTCCGCTGTCCTCGGTCGGCCCGAATAACAAAGTATTAGGCTGACGTCGGTCATGGGCGCTCAGATCTGACATCAGAGCGTCAGGGTATAAAAGCGCATGACCGACGTCATATCCTCAGTCTTTTTTGCCGCATGGTCCGATGCAGAAGCAGCGTTTGCAAGTGCCTTTCGGCATTCTGAAATTTTCGTATTCTGAGTTTCAGACCGAAACCAAGTTGGGCTAAGTACCCCGTTGGGGAATATTTTTGTTTTTTCTTGCCTCAGTTAATTCCGGATGTCAGAAAAAGTGAATAATTGTATTTCTTGTGGGAAACAGATACCGCATAGGGATTACCACTCTCTTTGTATTCCTTGTTTGGGTCCTGAGCACGACGTAGTCGGGTGTCGCTTTTGTGCTAGGTTTAATAAGCGCACCATTAAACGTAGGTTAGATTGCACTAGGCTTGTCTTCGGTAAGCGGTGTAATTATAACATGCCGTCGGATCCTCCGACGCCCGCTACCGCGAAGAAGCGCAAAGACAAATCTTTAAAGTCCAGGCAGGATGAGTTGTCCATTCCGGACGCCGGTTCTTTAGAAACTATGGTGGAATCTGTGGATCCAGCCGAGGTTTCAGTTGAGGCTCAGAGGGAGGCTTTGATTTTGCAAGATGTGGCCTCTCAGGAGTCAGGTCAGGCTGAGGGGGCCTCTCAGGTTGCTGTTCTCCCTTCCTTGCCTAAGGTGGTTAGGCCTTCTCCTTCTGTCTCTAAGGCTCCTTCCAAAGGCAGGTCTGGTTTGCCTTCCACGGGTGTCAGTCCTAGTTCTGCAGGATGTCCTTCATGGATGCATCTGCAGTCATAACAGCTGGGTTGTCCTGTCGTCAGGCAGCCCGTCAGTCGGCCGGATTCCAAAGTCCGGGTCCGGCTTCGGCTGATGTCGCTCTTCATCCGACGTCATCTCTGTTGGACTTCGGGTATAAAGGCATCAGCCGACGCCATCTTCCTCAGTCTTTCTTGCCGCGTGGCGCCCGAAGCAGAAGCTGTTTGCAAGTGCCGGTCGGTCGGATCCAGAGATTTTTTCTACCGAATACTACTTCGAAGACTTCTAAAGCTAAGTACCCCGTTGGGGACTCTTTCTTGCCTCAGCCGATGTCAGAAAAAGTTAATAATTGTTTAACCTGTGGGAAACAAATACCTCATAAAGATTTCCATTCTTACTGTCTGCCTTGTTTAGGCCCAGCCCACGACGTAGCAGCCTGTTCGCCTGTGCTTCCTTCAACCGAACGCTTAGGCGCCGGTCGGAGTTTGCAGAACAGTTTTCGGTTCTGACTTTGCTTACATTATGTCGCCGGAACCTCCGACTACACTTTCTGCCAAAACGCAAAGAAAAGACCGACACTCGCGGTCCGCGGTTTCGCTGAAACCACGCTTAAGCAAACCGCGAGTGTCTCGGTTTCGCCGAAACCGAGAAAACTGATCTAGGTACAGCGAATCTATTTCTACACTTGAGGCTCCTGCTACAATTCTTGAATCGGCCTCTGAAACTTTACCCACTGACTTATCAGACACCATTCCCCTGGATGTCTCTACCCCAGCACGTGGTGCTGCTAGGCCTCCAGCAGCCATGTCCATTAAGGCCTTCGCCAGGGCTAAAGCAGCCAAGTCTACCAAATCAGTGCCTGTTAAACCACCCTCAACCAGGCCCTCTTCTAGTTCTCAAATGCTCACCTTGGCAGAAGATTTGATTTCTTTAATTAGAGGATCTCAACCTCACCCAGACAGGGCCTCTCAGCCCCCAGAAAAGACTTAGAACCTTTCTGCACCTTCCACAGCACAGGCCCTTAGCTATACCTCCTGTTCTTTCTGTGGTAGATGACGCTTTTAATGATGTCTGCTCTGCTCCAGACTCATTACCCCCAGCCCCTGCCAAACCAGACAGATTTTACAGGGTGCCTGACACTCATCACCACCTTTACAAGGCCCCCCTTGCAGACCCAGAAACTATATCCCAGGGTCCCAAGGCAGTTGCCGCAACCATAGCTAAAAACCCTACTCCTTCTGAAAGGGAAGCAAGGGCATTAGACAGATGGGGCAAAAAGGTATACACTTCAGCTACTCTCTCAGCTAGAGCTTTAAACTGCCAGTTTCACATGATACAATACCAAGAGTTTATGCTTGATCAGTTAACTAAAAAATTAACCACTGATGAAGCTCTTGACAAGAAATATGTATTAGAAATGGTAAATAACATACAACAGGTTAGTAACCATTCCTTAAAATGTGGCTATGATGCACTGGAGGCTTCATTTAGATCAGCCATGACTGGCACAGTGATAAGAAGGCATGCATGGCTAAAGGAGCAAGCTCTACCAGATCATGTTAAAGCTAAATTGTTAGATGCTCCTATGGATAAGACAAGTTTGTTTGGTGCACCTGCCCAGCAGGTTATGAAGAAAATGGAAGAAAAGGCAAAATCAGTTCAAACTGTTAAAGAATTCCTGCAGGTTCAACCCCCAAGGTTTAGCAGGAACTGGCCTGCCAAGAATTGGTCCTTTCCTGACTCCACAAGATTTCAAAGGGGCAGGAATAGACGTTCCAGAGGCAGAAACCAAACCAGAGGAAGTGCCTACAGAGGACGACAGTGGCAAGGTAACAACAGAGGCACAGACACAGCCACTGCCACTACTTCAACACAGCCACAGTGACTTACTCCTAAAACCGCCTACCAGGGAGCAAATAGCAGCTCCACTAGGGGGAAGGTTAACTTTATTTGCAAGGAACTGGCACCACATAACAAAAGACAAGTGGATTCTGCAAATCATACATCAAGGTTACCGATTCCACTTCCACACTATACCAGTCAAAGAGGAATGCCAAATCTACCTCCAAATCAAAAAACAGAAGCTTTACAACAGATAATGGAGTTAGCAAACATGAAAGCTGTGGAAAAAGTGCCTGCAGCAGAGCAAGGAAAGGGGTTCTACTCCAGACTGTTCCTAGTGCCAAGAAAGGAAAAAAGTTGGAGACCAATTCTCGACCTGTCCACCTTGAATACATACATCATTGTCCCAAAATTCAAAATGCTGACCCTACAGCAACTTCTTCCCATGCTGGGCAAGGAGTGTTGGCTGGTAACTCTAGATCTCAAGGAGGCATACCTGCACGTCCCTATTCGACCTATCTGCAGAAGATACCTCAGATTTCTTGCAGGATCAGAGCACTATCAATTCTCAGCATTGCCTTTTGGCTTATCTACTGCCCAGAGTATTCACAAAATGCCTGGCATCAGTAATCGCATACTGCAGACTGCAGGGAATTCATATTTACCCATACCTGGACGACTGCCTGCTACAAGGGGACAACAAAAGCAAGTTGACAACAGATTTGCAAAGGGTCATTTACTTGCTACAAGCACTGGGATACACAGTCAATCTACAAAAGTCAAGACTGATACCATCCCAAACAAGGTCATTCTTGGGAGCGGAATTGGACACAGTGAGACAAATGGCATTCCTAACTACAGAAAAACAAAAAGAACTCCCTCTTTACTTCTTGTCACTAACAAAGCTGAACAAATTAACAGCAAGAAAAGTTCTGCAGGCCTTGGGCTTCATGGCATCATGCATAATTTTGGTTCCATTTGCCAGACTACATATGAGAAAACTACAGTGGTACCTACGGAATTTATGGTCCCAACACAGACACAGCCTCGAAACAGAAATCCCACTAATACCATGCTTAAAACAGGAGTTCCTATGGTGGGCCCAGGCATGCCGGTCCAACCCAGGCCTTCCCTTTCACAGATGTCAAGCAAGCCAGAGCATTACAACAGATGCTTCAGACCTAGGATGGGGGGCCCACATGCTGGACAAATGCGTGCAAGGATTGTGGACTCAGGAACAACTTCACCTGCACATCAACCTAAAAGAAATGCTGGCTGTAAAACTGGCTATCCAAAAGTTCAGACCATTTCTCAAAGAGGGCCAGCTGTTGATAAGGACAGACAACACCACAGTCATGTGGTACATCAACAAACAGGGAGGCACTCATTCATACCCCCTATGCAGAATGACTTTGGAACTGTGGACCCTGGCACTCAGCTACAACATCCAGCTGCAAGCAAGATTTGTACCAGGAAAAGAAAATACTCTAGCGGACATTTTAAGCAGGACCACATCAGATGCTCACGAATGGCACCTGCACCCGGACATCTTCAGGACCATTACAAAGAAGTGGGGAATGCCTCAGATAGATCTATTTGCATCTCCTCACAATCACCAACTCAAAAAATTCTGCACAAGGACATTTCACCCACTAGCATGGAAAGTGGATTCGCTCTCCTTCAGCTGGAAGGGCCTAACAGTTTATGCATTCCCACCTCTCCCCTTGATACACAAAGTACTCCTAAAAATCAAGGAAGAACATCCAAGGATAATCCTGATAGCTCCAAACTGGCCAAGACAACACTGGTATCCACTACTAAGGAGCTTGTCTCTGAACAATATGTGGCCAATACCCCTGATGCCTTTGATGCTAACTCAGAACAACTACAGCACCATACATCCAAACCTGAAAACCTTACAACTGGCTGCATGGAACATCACATAGCAGCAGCTAATCAAGAACTTTCCCAAAGAGTTAAAGACATTATTCTTGAAGCACGCAGACCTTCAACAAGAAGGAACTACGCTGGAAAATGGAAAAGGTTTGTCAGTTGGAGTTCTGAAAGAGGAAAAGATGTGTCAAACATAGATATGCCTAACATCCTGGAGTATCTGGCCGAACTTCTCCATTCAGGCCTGTCCTACTCCTCCATCAAGATACATGCATCAGCTATTTCAGCAGAATACAGCTTTGATCCACCTGTTTTTCCACACCCTCTGCTCAGACAATTTCTCAGAGGAATCAAGAATGTAAAACCTCCAAGAAAACCACCATTACCAGCTTGGGACTTAAACTTGCACTAGAAAAGTTGACACTATCACCCTTTGAGCCAGCAGCAACAGCAGACTTACAACACCTGTCATGGAAAACTGCTTTCCTACTGGCAATTACCTCAGCAAGGAGGGTTTCAGAACTACAGGCCTTAATGGCAGTGCAACCCTTCCTAATCTTCCACCAAGATAGAGTATCCATGAGGACTAATCCAACATTTATGCCTAAGGTGGTATCCAGAGTGTCTTTAAACCAGGCAATCCACCTACCTACCTTCTTTCCCAACCCGCAAAACAGAGGGGAAAGAATACTGCATACCTTGGATGTACATAGACAGCGACGCTACTACTTGGACAGAACCAAAAGCAGCAGAAAGACTGACCAACTTTTTGTGGCCTATGCAACAGGAAGAGAGGGAAAAGCTATTTCCAAACAGACAATCTCCAAACGGATAGGAAATTGCATACGATTCTGTTACTCCTTCCATGGAAAACCAATTCCACAGAACATAAGACCTCATTCTACAAGGGCAACAGCCACTACCACAGCCTTCTTACGAGGAGTGGCTACCAAAGACATTATTGAGGCGGCTACTTGGACCTCCGTGCATACATTTGCCAAGCATTATAATTTACCTCTATATTCCAGATCCCGAGCAGGGTTTGCCACTGCTGTACTGCAAGGGATCCTAAACACACCATAATCTACCTTTATCCTCCTCCCCCTAGTTGGCTATGGTATTCTACCCAGCTGTTATGACTGCAGATGCATCCATGAAGGACATAGTACAGTTTTGTACCTACCATAAATGTAGATGTCCGAACTGGATAGCATCTGCAGTCAGGATTACCCTCCCTCCTTCCCCTCTGAGGTACTCCTAGGGTGTTTACCCTCCTAATAGCTAGCTGATGGGGAGTCTTTATGGTGTATTTGTTTGTATATATGTACATACATGCTTATTTTTGTGGTTACCTCTATCCTTTTGGAAACATTGGCATCTATCCAAAATTTTTAGCCTTCAGGAGGGCTTCTGGCATCTGGGGCAAGAAACACTGAGGAAGATGGCGTCGGCTGATGCCTTTATACCCGAAGTCCAACAGAGATGACGTCGGATGAAGAGCGACATCAGCCGAAGCCGGACCCGGACTTTGGAATCCGGCCGACTGACGGGCTGCCTGACGACAGGACAACCCAGCTGTTATGACTGCAGATGCTATCCAGTTCGGACATCTACATTTATGGTAGGTACAAAACTGTACTTTCTGTGCCTAAAAAACACATGCTTAAAATGGCAGAAGATTTAATTTCTTTAATCAGAGGTTCTATGCCCCCTCCTGATAAGAGGCCTAGGGTGGAGCCAGAGGTGGAAAGTTTGGAGCAGGCTTCAGATTACTCAGAGTCTTCGGCTGAAGACATTCAGGATTTTCCTCCTTACTCTGATTCAGACGCAGAGGATTCCACTCCTTCTGCTTCTCCTCCAGAGGATTTTTCTTTTTCAGAAACCCTGCATTCTATGAGGGAACATTTTAAATGGGAAGGTCAGGATTTCTCAGATTCACGAAAGAGGCTTAGGGAATTTTTGTTTTTACCACAACATAGGCCCTTGGCTATACCTCCTGTTTTGGATGTTGTTCAAGACGTTTTCTCTGAGGCTTCCCTTAATCCAGACTCTCTGCCTCTTGCGCCAGTTAAGCCAGACAGGTATTATAGAGTACCTGAGGCTCATAAATATCTGTATAAAAGTCCAAGGGCTGACCCAGAAACTATTAGCCAGGGACCTAAGGGTGTCAGGGCTTCTGTTGTAAAGAATCCAGTTCCTATAGATAAAGATGCTAGAGCTTTGGATAGATGGGGTAAGAAAGTGTATACCTCTTCCACTTTAGCAATGAGGGCTTTGAATTGCCAGTTTCATATGTTGAAGTATCAAAATTTTCTCCTTACTCAACTAAAATCTAAAGTGGATGCTTTGGCAGAGGGCATAGAGTGTAAAGAATTACAGGATTTGGTACATGCCTCTGAACAGGTGGGTAAGCATTCTTTGCAGTGTGGTTTGATGCTTTACAGGCTTCTTCCAGGGTGGCTGCCACTGGTTCTGTTATTCGCAGGCACGCCTGGCTTAAGGATCAGAATTTGTCAGAGCATGTTAAAACTAGAATTTTGGATGCTCCTTTGCAGTCTGAAGTTTTGTTTGGTTCTCCTGTGGAGTCTGTCTTGAAGAAAATGGAAGACAAGGCTAAGTCTATGCAGACTGTTAAAGGTTTTTGCAGGTGCAGCCTCCTAAGTTTAGCAGGAATTGGCCTACTAAGGGATGGGCTTATCCTTCTTCTGATTTACAGTCTAGGGGTAGATCTAGACGTGGTAGAGGCAGAGCTCAGAGTTCTTTCAGGCCTAGAACATGGAGTTCACCTGCACAATCTACAGGTGAGGGCAGGGGCCAGTCCTTTCGTAAACAGGCCCAATGACCTGCATCTTCAGCTGCCAGATTCTTCCTGTCTGGCAGCTCCTTTGGGAGGAAAGTTGGCACTCTTCAAGCAAAACTGGCTTTTAATCACCCAGGACAAATGGGTGTTGGACATTATAGACCGAGGCTACAAGTTTTATTTCCATACATTGCCTCCTTTCAAAGGCATGCCAGACGGTCCTCCACAGCAACGGGTAGAGGCTCACGAGCAGATTTCTTTACTTCTTCAGATGCGGGCTATACAGCAGGTCCCTCTGTCAGAAGTGGGCCTAGGATTTTATTCTCGCCTGTTTCTAGTACCAAAGAAAGGAAACACTTGGAGGCCAATTTTGGATTTATCTATCCTCAACACATACCTGGACATTCCAAAATTCAAAATGTTGACGTTGCAACAACTTCTACCTCTGTTGGGCAAAGATCACTGGATGGTAACTCTGGATCTCAAAGAGGCTTATCTTCATGTTCCTATCAGGCCCAGTTGCAGGAGATACCTGCGTTTTCGGGCTGGGACTTTACATTATCAGTTCTCTGCATTGCCCTTTGGCTTATCTACTGCCCAGGGTGTTCACAAAGGTTCTGGCTCCAGTGATAGCCTTCTTACGGTTAAGAGGAATACAAATTTATCCTTATTTGAACGATTGCCTGATTCTTGCTCAAGACAAGTACGAACTTCTTCATCTACAGTATGTGATGGCAGTGTTAAGGTGCCTAGGGTATTCTGTGAACGAAACAAAGTCCAGTCTAGTACCCTCTCAGGAAATGTGCTTTCTGGGTGTGAGACTGAATACAGCTTCCCAGATGGCCTTTTTGACCCCGGACAAGCAAAAGAACCTTACATTTTACTTCCATCAATTGTCTCTACGGTCCAGGCTGACTGCAAGGACAGTCCTTCAAGCCTTGGGGTTCATGGCATCTTGTATTCTGGTGCTTCCCAATGCCAAACTGCATATGAGGAAGCTACAATGGTATCTCAAAATGTATGGACACAACACTGCCAAGATCTGGACACTGTCATTCAAATAATACCTTGCATTCAAAAGGAATTTTTGTGGTGGGCTCAGGAATGTCACCTAAACAAGGGACTCTCTGTGACCCGACCAGAGGCGAGTCAGATTTTAATGACAGATGCCTCGGACAAGGCTTGGGGAGCACACCTCAATGGAAAATGGGTTCAAGACACGTGGCCTGCCAGACTTCAACATTTACATATCAACTTGAAGGAGATGTTAGCAGTCCAATTTACATTGATGGCTTTCAAGGATTTACTTCACCCAGGGCAAGTGTTGATTCTAACAGACAACACAACTGTCATGTGGTACATCAACAAGCAAGGGGGAACCCATTCGTACCCTCTTTGCAGGCAAGCAATGATTTTGTGGGAGACTGCTCTCAGTTTACACCTCAATCTTCAGGCAAGGTTTCTACCAGGAGCACAGAACTCCTTAGCAGATGTTTTGAGCAGACAGATAGTGGATCCCCACGAGTGGAAATTGGATCCTCATGTATTTCGAAAATTGGCAGTGATATGGGGAACTCAAGACATAGATCTGTTCGCTTCTCCACTAAATTTCCAGTTGCCAAAGTTTTGCACAAAAATGTTTCATCCCACAGCTTGGAAAGTGGATGCTCTATCATTCAGTTGGAGCAATCTTCACATCTATGTCTTTCCGCCTCTGCCTCTCCTCCCCAAGGTACTCTTGAAGGTCAGACAAGACAAGCCCTCCTTGATTCTAATAGCTCCAGATTGGCCTCGACAGCACTGGTACCCTCTGCTGAGGAGTTTAGTACGGGAGCCTCCATGGCCTTTGCCTTCGATTCCGCACCTTTTGTCTCAGGAGGGCAATCATTTCCTCAATGTCAGGATTCAGTCCCTGCATCTAACAGCCTGGCACATTCGGTTCTAGAACCTGGAGGGTCGCAGCTTCCACAACAAGTTTTGAATGTTATTTTGGAGGCCAGAAGGCCTAGTACAAGGAAAGTTTATGCTGATAAATGGAGGAGATTTTTAATTTGGAGCAAAACAAAGAGCTTTGATGTTTCCAGGCCTGATTTAAGTGTTTCTCTTCAATATCTTACAGAATTATTAGACACGGGTTTGTCTTTCTCCTCTATAAAAGTTCATGCTGCAGCCATTTCTGCTCACTATGACTGTGACCCTCCATTATTCTCTCATCCTTTGTTTAAGCAATTTCTTAGAGGGGCAAAGAACATAAGACCCCACGTAGAGCTCCTACTCCTGCCTGGGATCTCAATTTTGTGTTGGAAAACTTACTTTACCTCCTTTTGAACCTGCAGCTACTGCTGAGTTAAAGTTTTTGTCTTGGAAGACTGCTTTTTGTTGGCCATTACGTCTGCTAGAAGGGTTTCTGAATTACAGGCTCTTATGGCAGTTGAACCCTTCCTAATTTTTCATAAGGATAGGGTATCTCTGCGTACTAATCCTACTTTTATGCCTAAAGTGGTTTTAAATGTGGCCTTGAACCAATCAATTCATTTGCCCACTTTTTATGCAGATCCCCAAAATAAAGGGGAGAAAATTTTGCACACTTTGGATATTCACAGGCAGTTGCTATTATTTGAGCAGGACTAAAGGATTCAGACAGTCTCAGCAGTTGTTTGTTTCTTTTGCTTTAGGTTCTCAGGGAAACCTGTTTCAAAACAAACTATTTCTAAGTGGATTGGCTTTTGTATTGCTTTTTGTTATTCTCATCATGGTAAGGAGATTCCGGCTGGAATCAGACCTCACTCCACTAGGGCTACTGCCACTTCTACAGCGTTTTTAAGGGGAGTAGCTACTAAAGATATTTTGGAAGCAGCTACTTGGAGTTCAGTGCATACTTTTTCTAAACATTACCACCTTCCTCTTTATTCCAAATCTAGGGCTGGATTTGCCACTGCAGTCTTACAGGGCATTTTGGCAGCTCCCAATGCTTTATGATTTTGCCAGCCTCCCTTTACCTCTGCTTTGGGATTCTACCCATATGTAAGGACTGCAGCAATGTGAGATGAAGAACATAGTACAGTTTTGTACCTACCATAAATGTAGATGTTCGAAAATCCACATTGCTGCAGTCCAATTTACCCTCCCTCCTTCCCCTCTGTAGTTTGGAATGGTTGTATGGTTTGGGTGGTAGCTGTTATTTGTACATGCCTTTTGGGAAGTATTCTATTTTTGGCTGTGGCCTTTCTTTTTAGGGCCTTCTGACATCTGGGGCAAGAAAAGACTGAGGATATGATGTCGGTCATGCGCTTTTATACCCTGACGCTCTGATGTCAGATCTGAGCGCCCGACTAATACTTTGGTATTCGGGCCGACCGAGGACAGCGGACTTACCCATATGTAAGGACTGCAGCAATGTGGATCTTCGAACATCTACATTTATGGTAGGTACAAAACTGTACTTTTTTTATAAGTACAGAGTGATTTTGCAAACTAACCCCTCTATTATGCCTAAAGTTGCTACTGAAAGAAATCTTAACTAGAATAGTTTGTTGCCCGTCTTCTTTCCCAGTCACTCTAATAAAGGTGAATTATCTCCTCCATACCTTAGACATGCTTCGGCAGTTGAGATTTTATTTACACAGGACTAAACCTTTTAGAAAATCTGATCAGTTTTTTGTAGCTTTCGCCATGAATAGCCATGGCCAAGCAATTTCTAAGGTGACTATTTCTGAATGGATTTCAAATTGCATTTGCATGGTATATTCTCTTAGGAAGGTGGAGTTGCCTCATCCACCTAAGGCTAAGGTTGCTACCTCGCAGTTTTTTTTTTTCGAACTATCTGAAAATCAAATCGATTCTCCGGTAGTCTGGAAAACACTGTACAGACTCTGGTATTCTGTTTCAAAATGGAAACAGACTGTCGGAGTTTAAATCGGCTGATTTACTATGCTTTTTTTACAGAAAAGCATAGTAAATCTGCTGCAACCAAGCATCAGGAACGAAAAAAGTGGGCATTTCCCATCAGCTGATTTCATAGTGACATCAAAAATGAATGGGAAGTGGACGGGAGAAAGGTTGTGAATGGGCGGAGTTACGGGTGATGTGGGTGGTGTGGTGTGAGATTCTTTCTCTGGGAAAACCCTACCAGCACTCCTGAAAGGAGGCGCGATTGCTTACTTCTGGAAGCAGTCCGGGGAAGATTCTATTTGTACTTGAGAGCCTGGCAGCAAATAACTTCTCCAACTAGGTAGGTATGCTCCAACTAGGAAGGTACTCACTAAATCCAATCATCTGCCCTGGTTAACCAGAGAAACAAAACTACTTAAACTAAGGGATAAAGCCTTGTCAACTTACCATACTACCAAACATGTGTCAAACGTCTCAACCTATAAACAATTAGGAATCAAGCAAAAAAAAAAAAAAATGAAAGTAGATGGATAATTGTACTTCTAATCCTGCCAGCAACAACACCTAAACAACCCCAGAAAATTCTGGAATAACATCAACTGTCTCCTTAGGCCAGGTCGTACCACTAGCCCAACCCCTGTAACAACCAACTACTCCGATCCCATCGCAGCTCAACTCCCACTTCATAAACTCCATAACCTCCCTACTAGG
This sequence comes from Protopterus annectens, assembly GCF_019279795.1. Classification (NCBI taxonomy): domain Eukaryota; kingdom Metazoa; phylum Chordata; order Ceratodontiformes; family Protopteridae; genus Protopterus; species Protopterus annectens. The sequence continues at coordinate 707,155,828 of NC_056750.1, read as the reverse complement.
CAATAACTCATTATACCACTTACTCTTCCCACCTCTACTCATGACAATCCTAACCCCTTCTCCTTTACATCCTTTCAAACAAGTTACATAAAATCTCTCCTAGCCAAACTTAAACCCTGCTTGTCTGGCTGCTGATCAGCTCCTTAACAAATTTCTAAAAATTGCAGCCCCATCTATTGCTTACCTCATATCAATCCTGATTAATCGCTCGATTACTAAAAACTATGTCGCACTTCTCTGGAAAATATCCCACATCATCCCACTCCACAAAGGAGGTCCTTCCAAAGACCTTACCAACTTCCGACCTATAGCCACTCTTTCCCCTTAGCTAAAATCTTAGAAAAATGCATCCACAAACAACTCCTTAACAACTTCCTTAGAAGCAATCTCCTATCCAACTCGCAGCACAGCTTTAAACCTACACATAGTAAACGTGATTACAGCAGTGGAAGTACTAACACCATTCATCATCTTCTAAACTAAGGCCAGGTAGTCTCCTCCATCTTTCTCAACATGTCAGAAGCCTTTGGCACCATTTCCCATTACCTTCTACTAAACAAACTAGCAACTTACAGCCTCAACTCACCCTCTCTGTCCTGGTTCCTCAGCTATCTTTCCAGTCATCAGCAGGCCACCAAATGGGAAACCACTCTTTCTCCCCTCCCCTCCTCCCCATCACTGTTGGAGTGCACCAAGGTTCTATACCTGGCGCTCTCCTCTTTATCTTATTCACAAATGATCTCAACTCGGCAACCAACCTAGCCACCATTGTTCAATATGCTGACGATGCTACCCTTATATGCTCTGTCCCCACTCACCTAGATCTTCAATTAAAAATGCAGTCATCCTAGAAAGGTACCTGTCTGAACATCAACTAATTCTAAATCCTAATAAGACTAAATAAATTATCTTCAAAAACAAAAAATCCAAACCATATCAGGCCTCTCTATCAATCTTCTCCTTAAACGGGACTAAAATTGATCCCACAACTTATACTAAACTTCTAAGAATCACTATTGATGAGAATCTAAAATTTGATACACGTCTGTTTGACACTGAAAGTTCACATCAAACTAGGCACCTTATATAGAGCTAGACCATATCTTACCCACAATGCCAGGCTGGCCACTGTCCGATCTCACCTGCTTCCTTCCCTCCTTTATGGATCTCTTATTCTTACTAACCTTCGCAAGACTAACCTGAATAATCTTGAATTGTGTTAAAACATAATTGCCAAATTTGCCACAAATGTCCCACACAAGACGTGCCACTGTACTGTGCTCTCTCAGTGAAATTGGCTAGAACTCCCCAACCTTTTAGCTCACAACCAACTTGCTATGTGCACAAGATAATTAACCATCCTATGAACTGCCCTGCTCTCTCTAATCTTGTTCAACCTAGTCATAATCCCAGGCCCCCCAGATCCTTTGATAAACCAGTGCTAAAGGTCATCCTCTCCTGCAACTATTACAGGGACTGTCTTTATTCCAGTTAAATTGCCAAACTGAAACACTCTCCCTCTAAGCATCACAAAAAATCCTCACCTTCACATGTCAAACTACTACTACGTAACTACCTAACAAGTCATTGGCTCTGCTCCTGCCATTCCCCAAGCTAATTCTTCTTATTTCCCATTCCTACCCCATTTCCATTCTCCAAATGGTCTACATCCTCCTCCTACAACTTTTCTATCATCTTTACTATTAATCTTGGTACACATCCTTTTTCACCTCTCCCAGTGGTCTTTGGCACCACTGCATATTAATTTTCTATACTGCTGGACTCTGCAATATTCACGTCTGTGCTGTCTTCACTTGCTTGCCAGCAACCTATTTTTGTGTATTATAGTATTTGTCTTTTGTATGCCACGGTGGTACAGCAGTAGCATTGTTACCTCACAGCAAGAGGTTCTCCCATTCTATTCTTGGCTTGGCTTGGGAGTGCCTTCTGTGTGGAGTCTGCATGTCCTCCCCACGGTTGGGTAGCGTTCGAAAGACATGTATACGTAAGTGGGCGTGCCTTCGTTGAAGGTTGGGCATTGAGCTGGCACCTTGGCATTTCGTAAACATCTACTGCCAGTCATTAGCGGACCGGAGTTCCGCTGTGGCGACCCCTTACCAGGAAAAAGCCAAAAGACAAACAAAATAGTATTTGTCTTATACCGTGATTTTTTTCTAATCTGTTCTCATGTTAATATTTGTTTGTTAAATATTCATATGTAAAGATTGTAGCTATTTTGTTCTTTTAAATATGTAAATGTAAAGACTGTTATGCTTACTGGAGCTTTTTTACCCCTGGCATCCTCTGAAAAGGGGCTTCTGGCCCAGTCGGACTATTTACTGGTTAACAAATGTAATAAACAAAATACTTGGGTGCAAAGGATCATTGCCAGAGGTTAACACAGTTCCTTTACTCTCATTCCAAGATAAAAAGAAGACTTCCTGATGTTCCACCCAATCAGACGGGTAAAGCAGCTCTGGAAATTCAAAAGCTGCTAGAAAACGAGTCATTCAGGAAGTCCCACCAGACCAGATCGGATCCGGATTTTATTCAAGGTTCTTTTTGGTGCCAAAAAAGACGAGATTTGAGACCAATTTTAGATCTTAACCTTCTGAACAAGTTTGTTCAGCAAACAAAATTTCAGATGGTCATGGGTACAGTCTGTCCTACTCTTCTTAGAGGAAGACAGTTGGATGGGCTGTACAGATCTTTAGAATGCATATTACCACATAAAAATGGACAAACGCTCCAGAAGGTTCCTCTGCTTTCAGGCTAGGAGCCAGTCATTTTCATTTCAGAGTACTGTCCTTTGGCCTCACTACAGCTCCCAGGGTGTTAAGTAAATATTTGGCAGCAGTGACGGCTCACTTGAAGCTGCACAGATTCTTGTTGTTTCCTTATCTAGATGACTAGCTCATCACCACTCCCACCAGGCATGTACTGCTTCAAGCAACAGATTTCATTCTACATCTGTTTGCTCATTTGGGCATTACAGTGAATCAATAAAAATCTCAACTAAGCCTGACTCAAGATCTAGAGTTCATAGGAGCCCTTCTAAACACCATGTCTTGTACAGCTTCCCTTCTTGTACACAGGCTACAGAAGTTAAGATCCCAAGTACAAGCCATTCTCTCCAGTGACAAGGTACCTGCACTTTCAGTCCTTCAAGCTTTAGGGTCCATGGCAGCAGTCATTATTTTAGTTCCGCAAACAAGATTTCACATGAGGCTGCTGCAGTGGCTTTTGGCATCCCTGTGGTCCATTCTGACCCATCCAGTTTTAATCACCAGTCATTACAAGGACGACTTATCCTGGTGGATGGACTCCAAGGAGGTCCTCATAGGCTTCCCTTTGTTCCACCTCAGCCCAAGATCATAGTGACCACAAACTCCTGCAGATTGGGGTGTGGGGGACTTTATCTGGGCAGAACAGTCCAAGGCACTTGGTCCCTGATAGAAGCCAGTTCCCAATTTGGAATTGAGAGCAGTGCTCTTAGCATTGCGAGGCTTTCAAAATGCCTTTCCCCCAGGAAAAATTGCGATTCCATCAGATGATTTGTCAGTAGTCTGGTACATTAACAAACAAGGTAGAACCAAGTCTTACACTTTGTGTGGAGAAGCTCTCCGAGTTTGGCAATGGGCGTTTTCTTCCAACTGTTTCCTGATAGTGCACATTCTGGGGAGCTCAAATGTGATAGCGGACAAGCTGAGCAAGTGCACTCTCCTGCCTCCTGAGTGGTCTCTCAATCCTAGAGTGGCAGAGGAAATTTTCCATCCCTGGGGCCAGCCTTGCTGCGACCTGTTTGCATCTGCCCTGAACAACAAGTGCAGCAGCTACTTTGCCCTAATTCCCCTGCAGGGGGAGTCCCCGAGAGTGGCTCTCCTTCACGATTGGCCCTCTTGTCTACTTTATGCCTTTCCCCCATTCCCACTGATTCCTCTCTTCTTAAAGAAAGCCAGCAGGTTGAGAAGCAAGGTGATCCTCATTGCACCTTTTGACCTCGACAAGTCTGCTTTCCCTTTCTGTGGCCTCATCTAATTCACCGTCCATGAATTCTGGTCCCAGTTCCAGATCTTCTGTCTCATTCACTGGGACTGGTGCACCCCAGTCTTCAGAACCTGAAGCTTACAGCTTGGCTACTCCAATTCCATTTGTGCCAGGCAGAAAAAATGTATCTTCTCCATTCCAAAAAATGTTACTGGCTTCCCATAGACCTTCCACTAGGAAACTTTACCATAGCAAGTGAAAAAGATTTTCTATTTGGGTGCTCAATAATGGTCTTAACCCTTTCTCCGCACCATTTGAAAAGTATTAGAATTTTAGCTATGCTTTTTGAATGAGGATCCTCTGCTTCTACTATTAAGGTCCAACTAGCTGCTATTTCCAGTTTTCACAATGGCTTTGAAGACTATGAGATAATTTCCCATAGACTGTGTTAAGTGTTCATGAAAGAAACCTTGTGGCTGATACCACCGTATAAAGACCCTCTAGCCCCTTAGGATCTGACTATGGCTCTGCAGTCTTTGGTCCTTTCCCCCTTTGAACTGGCGGCTACCTGTCTTTTGGAAGTTTCTTTCATGGAAGTCCATTTTCTGATCGCTATTACCTCCTCCAGAAGAATTTCCAAAATACGAGCACTATTTTCAAAAACCCCCATATTTTAATTTTTCATAAGGATAGGATTTCAACCCAACCCTTTTTCTTCCTAAGGTCATCTCAGAAACTAATATTAATCAAACCATTGGACTTACCTGTTTTCTTTACAAATTTTTCCAACAAAGGTGAATATTGCTTACATTTGCTGGATGTTCACAGGCAATTATGTTTCTACCTCAGCAAGACTAAAGAGTTTAGAAAATCGGATTAGTTATTTGTCTCTTTCCCTGGTCCAATTGTGGGGAAATCCATTTCAAAAAGTCACCTTGTTAAGGTGGTTAAGAGATTGTATTGCTTTCATGTACAGTAAAAAGAATCTCTATTTACCAGCGCCAGGAAAAGCGCATTCTTGTAGGGCAATAGCCATGTCTGCTGTTTTCCATTCCAAGGCTTTCACGGATGAAGTGTGCACAGCAGCAACCTGGATTATTCCACATACCTTTATCACTCATTACAAATTGGATCTTGTCTCCAGGAGAAGAGCATCATTTGGCCCTATGGTTCTCAGGAATATCCTTCCATAAGGCCACCCTAGATCTGAAGTAGCTGGGGACTCTATCCCAAAGGTCAAGGATAAATGAAGATTGACAACATCAGATAAAGAAGTTATGTTCTTACCATAACGTTCCATCTGTGTTGTTGATCTTCAATTATCCTTGGCACCTCCCCTCCTCCTACAGACTCTTGGGAGGATTGGACCTTGTCCTGGTAACTTTATCAGGTTTGACCTTGGACATAGCCTGTTCAATTCCATGTACATATTCTTCTGTCCTCCTGTGTTGCCTCAAACTTGATCTGAGATAATCTGAAGAGGGGTATTATGGGTAGAGACTTGGGTCAAGAGTTTTTGGCTTGCGCCGTATAACAACCGAGCCAGTTCCAAGGATCAGAACTTGGTTCCAAAGATCAAGGGTAAATGAAGACCTGACAACACAGATGAAACGTTATGGTAAGAACATAACCTCTTTTTTAATCTTTTCCCCTCGTATCCTTAACTGCCACAACCGAATACTTTTTAATCCATAGTCCTAATTATGTCATTGTATCATGTCCACACACACACACACACACACACACATATATATATATGTATATATATATATATATATATATATATATAGATGTTGCTGAACCAATTTGTGTGTGTGTGCATAGTTCATAGCTATTGCCTTTGTTTTAGCTTCATTAACTTTGTAACCCAAAAAGATTTGAAACTGTCTCAAAATGTTCCACAACACTGAAATGTCCTTTTCTGGTTTTATCCGGTGTAAAATAATATAATTTGCAAATAAAGGCAGCTTTTCTTGACTACTGTATCAGTTATATTCTTGAATTTATGAGTCCCTTATTTTCTTTGCCAGTGGTTCTAAATATAATGCAATTAACTAAGGGGAAAGGACAACCCTGCCTGGTTCCTCTGCTCAAACAGAATTTATCAGAGGAACCCACCCCCTTTAATTTTCACCTCTTATCCCTCATGTATCCTCCTAAACAACCATGTAATTTTATCAGGGAATCCAAATGCTTCCATTGCCCATCACAAAAATCCAAGCTTACTCTCAAATGCTTTCTGTGCATCAAGACCCACCAGCAGTAATGGTGTTTTCTTACATTCTGCTTCCCTCTGGATCATCATTGTTCTGTTAATGTCAAATGTTTGTCTACCTTCATAAAACCACATTGATCCATAGCTATTAATTTTGGCATCACTTTCACAATTCTTTGAGCTACTATACACATAACCACTTTATAATCATGGTTTAGAATTGAAAATGGGGCTGTATGAAGCTGGATCTGATGGGTCTTTACTCTCTTTAGGTATTACAGCGACCACTGCTTTCTTCCAGGATGTTGGTACTTCTCCTCCTCTTTAAGATCTGAAAGGTTTTGTTTAACATTGTTATCATTTTTCCCCTCCCAGCTTCCACAGGAAATATCTCTTCCTGGAGACTGTCCTGTAGACTGGTTCTACATCACCATTTTATATCATCTCCTCCTATCCTGTTAGTAATTGAGCCTTAGCTACCTCTAACTTTGGCATATTTAATTCTTTCAAAAACATTTCCAATTGTACCTTGTCTTGATTTCCATATTTCTGTGTTTTATACAGATTTTCATAAAATTTCAAAAAAAATTTCTAGTACCGATACAGGATCTCTTGATATCTTCCTTGTTATAGGCTCCCTAAGCTTGATGACAACCCTTTCTACTTTCTGTTGCCTGAGTCACTATGCTAAACGTTTTTGTGCTCTGGAGTTAACAAAAAAACAGTTGCTTAACATCATTCTTTCTAAACTCGTGCATATTATCGAGGTAATCACTTATTTTTGCTTGGCATTTGGCAATTGCTCTTCCTCTTGTTCTGTGAGATTCCCACAATTTTGCAGTACTTTAACCTTTGTTAGTCCCTCTAAATAATTCTTGTTACTTCTTAATATCTCTGTTTTATTTCTACCATATTTTTAAACTCTTCTTTAATTTTATCCCTCACCCTAGTCATATTTTCAGAAGGTATTTTTGTCTTCTCTAATTCCTCCCACTACCCATTCCTTATATTCTTCTCTTTTCAACATGTAGGCAGAAAAGCACCAGTGTCTCATTTTTATTTCATTTTTACCCCCAAAAGAGTTGATGAAAAAGGAGATTCTCTCTCTGTAAAAAATCATGAAAGATGTCTCCGGATCTGTATACATCTATGGCTTTGACATCTGAACCTCCTGTTAAAGTAACAAAAATATCTGATCCGACCACCTCAGATTCAAGATCTAGATCAGAAAAATGTCCTCTGATCTGGTTACCTCAACTTCTTACAGATCCAATCCCCTGTCTGCTCCTGTCCCCCTTTTTGGAACAATCCTCCAGACACCTTTCAAGACCATCTTCCACATCCTCGTCCATTCGATCTTTCAAGAGCCTTACAGAAGTGGATGTAGACAGGATGATGAGGAAGTTTGTCAGGAAGCAGATTCAATTCGGATTTCTCCAGTCTCTGATCCCATCTGGTCTGGAGACCCTTGTAAGTACAACTCCTCCATTGTTAGCTCCCTCTCCAATCTGACCTTTGATTTCAGAGCAGTCTGATCCAACAGTCTTGGTGTTATCTGCCTCCGATCCGAAGATGTTGGTATCTTTGACACCTATGGTATCTCTGAGTGGTCTGGCACTGAGCAGTTCAGAGATGGACAACTCTTGGAGGTGTAGCATCAGCTCTGGGGTGTTGGATTTGACTCTGAAGCTGTTGGAGCCATCTCTACCCCTTGGAGCCTTGGCACTAGACAGCTCGACCTAGATTCCCTCCTCGAGTAGTTTGTCTTTGGGGCAAAAGGAGCCAACAGCTCATAAGCCTGCCTTATCGGAGACATTGATGTCCTTTTCTCCAGGGCATTCTGCCTTTGAGGTAGTGGAGAGAGCTTTCTCTGTTCCCAGTATTAGGACTTCTGTTCCTTCAGCTCCAACTACCTAGTTATATTTGATTTCTCTGTCCAGAGCCTTAATCATCAGTTTCACTGGGACAACCAGCCCAAACCAGTCTCCACACCACCCAGCAGGGTATAGTAATCTCTTCTGACACTTCTTCAGAGCATCCCACCAAAGAGGTTCCTAGGAAGAGGAAGTGTAAAAGAAGGAAGTGTAAAAGGAGGCACTTAGACTGTCTGCACGAGTCTGTCAGAGGACACTGACTTTGATGGAGGGTAAGGTTCCCCCAGATCACCACCTGACGACGTCTCATTTGGAGACGTATTGGAACTCCTGATTCAAAGGGGTGGTTGGTCCCTCGATAACCCTTCCCAAGAGGATTCTTTTCCTGGAGGCCTTTGGCACTGGTCTGTCTACCTCCTGGGTGACTCTGCCTGGTGGTGAGCTCATTGATTTGGTCTCTTGATGGGTGTGGAAGGAGACTGACAGGATTGAGCCTATCCCTAACAGATCGGATAGAATCCTGGCACCACCAAGGGATAAGAACATATTGGAGTAATGGAGCACCCGTTCATGACATAGTCATAGATGCAGTCATTACAAAGGAAGTGGCAGAACAAAGTTCCTGTGTCATCCCCCTTAACAGGGTGCTGGACACGTTTGGGAAGTGTGCCTATGCATCAGCAAATTTCACTCTTAGGTCGCTGAATTACTTGACACATTTTACAAGACTTCAGAGGGATTGATTTAAGAACTTTGCAAATCCCTCTCTGGGACCACATCCTATTTTCTCACAGTTGGGTACCCTCCAATCCAGTTCAAACTCATCCATGAGGCTTCGCTCCCACACAGCTGAAGGTAGCTCATGGGTGTTGGGTTCGGGCATTTCCATCCGAAGACAAGCCTGGATCCATTTGTATGACTGTGGAACCTTTCAAATCTTTAACCACAAAGCTGTAATGTAGAGAGAAAAAAATTACCAATAACCAAAACTGTACCTCTTCAACTGCAGTTGGACAAGCACTCCCTTCAACTCTTCCTTTGTCAATGTTCCTTTTGACAGAAGCTCCTTGTTTGGGCTCAAAGTTAGACTCACACTGTAGGTGTGAGCAGGAAAGAAAAACCCTGTCTGCTGTGGGTGTGTGTTTTTTGACCCATCAATGGATCCTTTCTAATGACGGACTTTTTTTGTTTCAGATTTCATACCCTTCAACAACCTATTATTCTGTCAACTTTCTGAGTTTGTAAGAACAATATTTTCAAATTGTCCTTATTTTTGGGCCTTTGTCCCACTTTATTTTTTTGTAGAGCTTTGCCCAGATTTTTTACTCTGAGGTTGGAAGGGTATGAGCAGTATCAAGCTTACTTCTCAGGTGTTTGGATTTTTGCATCATACCTTTGGTCTGTCCCAGAAAATGCAGTCTATAAAAAGCAATTTTCCTTTTTTGGAGGTGCCTAGTTTTCATACCTTTGTCCACCTTTTCTTCTGGGTTGAGTTTGAGTGGTGCTGTCAATATGTCTGATCCTATGGCTTTGGATCCAGAGTTTTCAAGCTGCCTTCGGATCCTAGTTCCCCTTACGTTAGGCAGACATGCCTGTTGCTAGACCCGAGGGATTGAAGCTGGGATCTTTGACCTCGACAAATGGTGTCTGAAACCCTTACTTCGGCACCTTGTATCCGATCCTGATTTTCCTTTGAATTCCGATACTTTTGACTGTTACTGGTTCTGGAGTTTTTCACTGTTGTGCTTGAACCTTTGGATCTGTCAGGCAGACTTGGCCACAAAGGAGACCTCTCTCTAATTCTGAAATTTTGGATCCAGTGAACTTCGGTTGTACAGTAAGTCATGTTTTGAAAACTATCTCTCCCTTTTTTTCTCTCACTCGACTCCTTTGGGAGGATAAGGATGAGATAACAACACTACAATGTAGCACTGGAAAGCAAATAGGCACCAGTGGGCAGGAAAGTTGTGTAATACGAGTGGTTTCAAAACAAACACTATCAGAACAGAATTCCACTTGCTGTTTTTCTGAAGCAGTTTTGTGAGGCATGTTTATACTTCAGTGGTGGTAATCTTCAGATTTCTGTATTGTCTGATACACGGCTGCAGGGAGGTCTAGTTTGAATCTATCTATATCTCTGTCTGCTGTTGACCCCTTCTAACGTTCTACTGTCAGTATTTGTTCAGTCGAACTATATTACAAAAGTTGACTATGTTTAGAGAATTATCATCACAGGTTTTATACTTCCACTTCCTTTTTCCTAACTCCTCCTGTAAGAAAAATATTTGTTGTTCTACCACGTTCAATGGAAGAGGCAACACTGAAAACTACAAAGAATACTAAAATAAAATAAAAATAAAAAATAAAGTATCTTAGCCGCTCAGTTTGTCTTTCCCCTTTCTACATAAGGATGGTTGGGTGTGACCCCTATGTTTTCATTATTTAAAAGTGACAGGACTATCTAGGGGAGGATTTAGCCTCTGGTTGGAAGTATTTTTCGTCAGTTCAGATGCTCACCAAAATTGTACAGTGGTAACAGTTCACTTGAGACGATTAATTACAATTCAACCCATTTGATTCAGTAAGCTTTCACATTATTAACATTTACAACAATTGCATTACAACAATTAACAATAAAAACTTTCTCTGCCAACAATTAAACAGTTAAACTCTACATTTACCTACTCTAGCGTACTGCAGCTCCTGCAAAACGGTGTCTACGGGATTGCAATTTGCCACCACAGTCTCTAACAACAAAAACTTTTTCTCTCCCAACAATTAAGTAGTGTAGTTTACAAACAAAAATATTTGTTAAACTCTCTTTTACTGTTCTGTGTAACAAAGCAAGTCACCATTTTGGTCAGCCATAGAGCTGTTTCTGCTTTATTTATTTTGCCTCCTTCCCCTGTAACTAAAGTAAACTGATTCATACATTTGTCTTTCTGACCCTAAGTTTTACAGCTATTATACCCTCTACCTTTGTGGCTTTCTAACACTCAGACAGATTCCTGTTTGAAAGTTTTACTTATTTGTCTGATATTTAACAAGTAATCCTGATAAAAACCTCAAAATTGTATACTGTTGGTCTGTCTTTCCTGCTAACAGTTAAGTAAAATTAGAGTGCTGAGTGCAGGTTTTTGCCCCTTACATTCAGCTTACTTGTGGTGTGGTGTACTGAGTCAATTAAGATTCTCCCTCTAACCACTCCTACTGCCTTCTCTTCCCCCCATTACCTCTAACAGGTTTATACTGGCTACAAAGTAGTACAGGCACCATATTCAAACCTAGGTGCTTAGGTTTCCCTGTCTCTTCCCCCTTGGCTGACCAGGCATGGCCCACAGTGTAAGTTTCTTCATTGTATGGATTTTTTTGCTGTTTTTTTGTGCAATTGAATGACCTATTTCTAGGCTCTGATACTGCACGCATTGCTCTATTTTGTTGCAGAAGCTTTATAAGTAGCTAGTGACTTTACTGAATTCCATCCTAATATTTGTGTTCTAAACTGAACCTGCACCCAGAGAAAGTGTATAGTCATCAGAGCAACTACTTCCATATGTTTTTAATATTTAAATTGCTTATACACATTGAATAACTGCATTTACAAAATGAATATCTTGTGCTAGCTGTACTGGAATTGCATTTACTGAGTATTTTGCAGTTGTACAATGACGAACCATTGATTAGTTTTTCTGGTATATCTTTAAAATCTGGCAAGTGCTATGTTTTTCTGGTATATCTTTAAAATCTGGCAAGTGTTTGTTTTTTTCTCTACTACTATGTTTTCTTAGCCATAAACCCTAGTCCACTCTGAAGTGTGCTACTTTTACCCCCCCAAACTTCTCTGATTGTACTATTGTAAAATAACTGCGTGTTGTTGCCTTAATGCTTACCCTAGAATCTCTGCTTTTCTCTTTCTATTCAAACTCTACATTTACCTACACTAGCGTACTGCAGCTCCTGCAAAACAGTGTCTGCGGGATTGCAGTTGGCCACCACAGTCTCTAACAGCAAAAACTTTTTCTCTCCCAACAAACAGTGTAGATTACAAACATAAAAAACATTTGTTAAGTTCTCTTTTACAGTGCTGTGTAACAAAGCGAATCACCATTTTGGTCAGTCAGAGGCCTCTTTCTGCTTTATTTTTTTGCCTCCTTCCCCTGTAACTAAAGTAAACTGTTTCATACATTTGTCTCTCTGACCCTAAGTTTTACAGCTGTACCCTGTACCTTTGTGGCTTTCTAACACTCGGACATAGATTACTGTTTGAAATTTTTACTTATTTGTTTGACATTTAACAAGTAACCCTGATAAAAACCACAAAATTGTATACTGTTGGTCTGTCTTTCCTGCTAACAGTAAGTAAAATTAAAGTGCTGAGTACAGGTTTTAGGCCCTTGCATTCAATGGTGTGGTGTGGATTCTGCCTGCTTTGCTCACCCTTGCTCGGCTCGCTTAACTCCCCTCCCTCGAATCCCACCCATCCCAAGTATCCTCAAATTTATACCTTCACCTCATTATCTGGTCACTCCCGCAGCCCCCCTCCCACCACCATAACCTGTGCTCTCACCCTTTCACTCTTCCCACCTTGTCACCAATCTTCCCCTTTTCCCCGCCCACCTTGGGCTGCCTTCTCTGTGGCTTGCCTCTTTCACACTTAACTCTTTCAATGCCTAGCACACCTACTATCTCCTCACACACTCACTATTGCCACCCCTCAATACTGTTCCTTCCCTCAAACTGCTTATTTCTAGCCACCACCCTCCCCTAATATATTTCTTTATATTTTTCCCTATGACTGTACCCCTCCTTTTTCCATCACACAGTGCTATCCCTACTGCTATTTCTTCCACTTTTAATCTCATTAGCCCTAAGCACTTCCTACCACACTGAGCTCCATATCTTCCCCAGACCTCTTCCAACATTTAACCAACCTCCACTGACTATTGCCCCCTCTCTCTCTCCCCATTTCAGTGTCTTAAATTTAAACTCATGGCCTACCCCGCTCTTACTCCTAAGCCCAAACTCAAGTACCCCATTCCACTTACTGACCACCCTAACTTTTTCCATTTTGTCTTTGTTCTATAGGTTTGTGGTGACATCCACCAAAATCCTGGTCCCTCCCCTCTCTCCATTCCCCCGCCACCTTCATCTGATGTCCCCCCAAAAACTTTCCCAAACATCTCTCTATTTCTGCAATGAACACCCAAAGCCTAGACAACAAAACATCCGAACTTTGCACATGGTTGGCCCAACACAAACCTCTCATCCTGTCTCTATAGGAAACCTGACTAAAACCGCACATCAATTCCTTTGAATTTCTCCCACCTTAGTACAGTATCTATAAGTTTGATAGGACACCCAGAAAAGGCGGTGGGGTGGCTGTCTTGTACTCTGTCACACTGATGCTAACACCTGTAGACATTACCCTGCCTAGTTTTCCCCTGCTGAACTACTGCTTCTAGACTGCCACATCAATAACTATAGGAGGTTTGCTATTGCTTCTATCTGTATCCCCCCATTCAAAATCATCCTTATCCTTGAACATATACTCTCCTGGGTCAACACCTCCATCCCCTATGAAACCATCATTCTTGGAGATGTTAATATAGATTGGAACCCCCTTATTGGTGACTCACCCCAACATTTCATAAACCTGTATGGATTCTCACAACTGATCCTTACCCCTACCCACTACCATAAAAATGCTACTGGTTCCACAGTTGACTAGATCTTGACCAACTCTCCAAGCAACTATTGTAACCCTTCTGCCTTCCCTGACTCTGTTAGTGACCGTTCTCCCATCTCTATCTTAAGGCACTCTCCTCATCTCTCTACACCCCATCTCTACAGGGATTGTAGGAAACTGACTAACTTTCCCCCTGAAACCTTTAACTATAGACTCTCTGCCATCAACTGGTCTTTCCTAACAACTCTCCCACTCGATGCCATTACTAAATTCAACCACATTTTCCTTGATGTCCTAAACTGTCTTGCTCCAACTCACAAAATCAGAATCAGATCTAATTTTGCACCCTGGCTCTCCATAGTTACTCATGCTTTGATGCGTGAAAGAGATGCTCTATGGAAAAAATGGCAAACCACTAAAACTCCCACCTTTCTCCAAGGTTATAAGCAACTCAGAAATTATGTAAAAAATTATTATTTTAGATAAATGCCAATATTTCACTAAATTTCAAAGCTGTCACCTAAATGACCCCCAAAAATTCTGGAGTACTATCAACTCCCTGCTCCACACTGGTTCTCCTACCATCCCTAATCCTTTCCCCTATCACTCTCCCTCTGAAACTGAAGACTGACTCAACAAACACTTCATAGAGAGCATCTCTAAACACCTGCCCTCTGGTAACTCTGATCATCCCAACTCTTCTGTGTCACCCTCACCTCCCCCAAAACCTCTATGCGCCTCTGTCTCTCAGCCTTTTACCTTGCAACCTGTTTCTACTAAATATATCAAATCTCTGCTTCTTAAACTAAAACCATGCTCTCCCTCCACTGATAAACTCCTCCCTCAATTTCTGAAATTTGCTGCTGAGTCTATTGCATGCCCTATATCTATCTTACTCCATACCAGAAATATGGAAATCCTTCTATACCACTCCTCTGCACAAAGGTGGCAACTCTATTGAATCCTCTAACTATAGACCATTCTCTATTCTCTCACCCCTCTCTAAGATCCTTGAAAAATGTATTCATAATCAAGTACTGTCCTATCTCATTCACGAAAATCTCACCCCCTCGCAACATGGTTTCCGCCCTAAACACAGTACCTCTACTGCCTTACTGTCCTTCACTCAAAAGGTTACAGAAGCTAGGGACAACAACTTCCTCATCTCCTGTCTATTCCTTGATCTGTCTAATGCCTTTGACACTGCCACATCCCATCCTTCTTAACAAACTCTCAGACCTAAACCTCGCTGGTTCTAATCCTACCTTACTGGCAGAAAACAAGCTGTTAGATGGCAGCAGGCTTTCTCACCCTTCTTTGCTGTTCAAACAGGAGTACCCCAAGGCTCCATGCTTGGACCGCTCCTTTTCAACATTTTTACCAACAACCTACATTCATCCTGCAGTCTCTCACCTGTAATACAGTATGCAGATGGCTCCACCCTCCTATCTATCTCCAATACTATCTCTGAACTACACACACTAACACAGAATTCCTTTATATCTGTTGAAAAATGGCTCAATCAACTAATCCTTAATCCTAAGAAAACTCAACTCCTTCTCTTCCTTCCTCAGACACTCTCTCACCTTAAATCCAATTTTTCTCTTTCCTCCCTAGATGGCACCACTACCTCCCCTGCCTCACACACCAAACTCCTTGGAGTAATAAGTGATGACCGACTAAAATTTAACTTGCACATACAACAGGTCATCAAAAAAAAAACACCAAAAACTTGGACTACTTTATAGGAACAAAAAATTCCTCACTACTGCCACTAAACACACTCTTGCGCAGGCATTTCTATTACCTAGTCTTCTATACGCTTCCCCCATCCTTACCAGTATCCAAACTACCTCAGTGCAGAAACTGGAACAAACGTGCAACAAAATTGCCAGATTTATTCTAAGCCAACCACTCTCTTCACATCACTGCCTCTCACTAAACAAATTTCAGTGCTGGAATTTCCACACCTTCTCCTACAATCGCAACTCCACACTACCTTTTCCATACTCAACAACCCCTCTGCCTGCCCTGCTCTCACCTCCCATGTTACTCCCTACCCCCCCCCCCCCGGCCTCTCTGGAGTGCTGATCACCATCTTCTCTCAGTTTATAAACCCAAAAGGAATATTGGGAAACTACTTTGCAAGCACACTGTCTCACTAAATAGGAACAAACTCCCTCACCATATTAGATCTAACCTTTCCTTTCCCTGTTTTAAAAAGGATCTTAAATCCACCTACTAAACTTGAAATTATGTCGTTGCCTTGACCACATGTAGTCTTAGTCTGACCTACTGTATAACCTGTTGCATCTCCTAACTTTCTTTCTCTGTTAGTAACTTCTGCTTAAACTAACCTCCTAAACCCTCAGCTCTACTACTTTAGCCCCCTCCTTTCTCTCCTCCTCCCATTCTTCACACTGTTTATCCCTCCCCCACTTCATATCAATGTCTGTACATTGTCCTTCTTTTGAACAATGATTATGTTTTTGTTTTTACTCTCGTATATTGTAAATTTTAGATGACAGCTATCAGTGCAAGCCTTAATGTTCATAATTTTTTTCTTTTGTTTTCCTCTTTATAATTAATTTCGTACTTGCACTGTTGTTAATTGTTTTTGTCCTGTATGTTTATTTGCTTATGTTTGCTGGGGCTCTTTCCCCTCAGGTCTCCACTGAAAATGTGTTTGTTTGCAAACTCAGTTGGACTAACCCGGTTAACAAATGTGAATTAAATAAATAAATAATGTTTAGTAATAATTATTGTAGATTTCTTGTAGCATATCAATGATCAATTCTTAACCCTTTACAGATTTATTAGAACAACCCAGGTAGGCACATGACTTCTTCAATGGTGGATGCAATTATAAATAATTTTACAAAGTGGCCCCTTGTCCTTGGTACATCAACAAAAAAACAAACCAAACTTATACAGGGTATCAAGAACCCTAAGAGAGTGCGTCACAACTGATGTCATACATCTGCTCTCTAGTGGCAGGAATTATTCCTGTCATAGCAAACTTAATATGAGGACCCCCTTTTTTATTACCTCCCAGGTTGTTTCTCTATAGGTATGTGATGGAAATGATTGATCACAGCTAAGTGGAACAGTACGGTAATCCTATTTGGTTCCTGCAGTTCTTGTCAAACTGTTTACCCTTTTAGTTGCTGGACAAACTCATTCTTCTCACACCTTTACTGACCGTTATAAATATTTTTTTTTTCCGTTACTCTGACCTTTGTCTGCAGTAAACTCCTTGGATTCTAGATCCAGATCCAGACTTTCTCTCATCCAACAGACACGGTTATCCCAGATATTTCTAATCTAAATTGATTGTCTGCTTACTCCTATCTGCCTGTTCTTCTCATATCTTTATCTTTCCATTGAATCTTCTCTAGGAAACTCTTCAGAAGTAAATTATGAAGGCTGCTTTATGGGTAGACAAGCATCAGACTTGAATTTTTAAATAAGTTAACTCTAAAATCTAAATCTATAAGACCTCATTTCATAAATCATCTTCCTTAGCTTCAGATTCTTCATGAAGTGGTCTCATAAAGACTTGATTTCAACCTGGAATATAAAAGATTAATTACATGGTCTGACTACCTCTTCAGATCAGGGAAAGACAAATTATCTGAACTGGCTTTGTTGGATTTGATGTAATCCAAGCTGGATCCATCTGTGGCTGGACCTTCTACCTTAATGAATTTGTCTGGGACACAGTATTCACCGTCAGCCATTCGGGTGTCTCCCACTCAATGTACCTTCCCTCTTTCTAGAAAGACACAGATCTTCATCTGTATATTCGCTCTTCGAATCATAAATGCAGGACCTCAA
>NC_056750.1:706874792-707048163 GCF_019279795.1 Protopterus annectens | reverse complement strand
AAGGGTCTGCCAATTTACTGGAAGAAGCTGATTAACCAAGATATTTTGAACAAATAATTAGGGAAAGGTAATAGAATGGGAAGAGGCCAAGAAGATATTTGGACTGCAGGCTAGTGATCGCATTCCTTATCGGGGACTGATATTTGAGTATAGCCAAAGAGAAAGGGACATGGGAGTCCTAAGTGAAAGACCTACACTGTTTGAGCTCTTAGATCCAAGAAAATGAATAAACTAAATCATATCCAAGAAATTATAACACTTTTATAAATAAAATCGTATATTAAAGGTATTTTGAGGACTTTAAATATTTTATAAAAATGTAAATAATAATACAAATAACGTAGATGATATTGAAACTTTTCTAAGGGGAAAATATAAATTAAGTGAACAAATAAAATTGGTAAATCCAATAGAAAACAATAAAAAAAAAAAAAAGCAACACCAAGGGGCAAAGATTCCTGTGGTCCAAACTAAAATACTGAACGCTAATAAAATAAACATCATCCACAGGAACCACACACAGCAGAACTGTGTCTACTTCGAACTTCACAATGTCTCAAACTTCTTAATCAACTGAATGATAACGCAGACTTCAGATGACAGTCCAAAAGCTTTTATTAAAGACTGTAAGCGCTTTCACCGTGCTGGCTTCATCAGACAAACATTTTAAAATCCAGAACATTTAAATAGTTCATTCAACGCCCCCATTGGTAGAAACAAACTCTGACATCACCAATCAAATAGTATTGTTACTAAAAAAACTAGTCAAATAACATATACTAAATTAAAAACTACATAGAAACTATATTACAATTTTTAATTAAAAGGTGGATACATCAAAATGCAGTACTGCAAATAGCATAGAAATGATATACTATTTATGATTTAAAACGAATATCAAAATTTATATTTTTTATGAGCATTAACAAAACATAATGCCCAATTGATGATGCTAAAAAATAATCATTTCTAAATCACAGAGCATTCAGAATTAAACTACAATATATTCATTGAGAAGTTAACCTGAAGAGCTTCGCTACACTCAGACCTAATGAACGGGGGTGGGGGGCGGGCGATATTGAGACTTACACTGAAGAATGTGAGCTTAGATGGATTGTAAGAACCAGAGCTGACAAGGTCCCTGACCTGAATGATAAAGCCTCTCTTAGACCCATTCTGCAGAATAGAAGGCTAATTGTTCCCAAAAGAACTTTTGATGTTTTTTCTTTTTATTTTTAGTCAGTGTTGTTTTTATATCCCTGTGAATCTTGTGCCTGTCACACATGCTTTTGGAACTAATTTGAGCCAACACTTAGTGTTGTCCCCGCATTTTTGCAGGGTTTGAATGGAGCTTTGAGTGTAGTGAAGCTCTTCAGGTTAATTTCTCAATGAATATATTGTAGTTTAATTTTGAATGCTCTGTGACTTAGAAATGATTATTTTTTAGCATCATCAATTGGGCATTATGTTTTGTTAATGCTCATAAAAAATACCCAATATTTTTCTCCGAGTATTAAAAGATGTTTGTGTAAATGGTATTGCACAGTCTTCTCAAGTTCCCTGTTTAAATAACATCATTTCCTCTTTCCAAAAGTTCACATATTCTAACCATTGTATAAAAGACTTAATATTTTCTATGTTTTAAATTGCATACACAGATGACTGCTTAGAAACTCATAACTTAAAATGCTAGTATTGAAACTAATTTATTGGCATCCGTTCTTAAATGGTATGTGTGTGTGTATATATATATATATATATATATATATATATATATATATATATATATATATATATATACTGTTGAAAATTTAAGGTCCAAATGCAGTTAAGATTCTGAGAATTGGTTACTTTTACGAATATTTAGAGACTTTGTAAACACAAAGGTAATTAAGATATTTAACCTAGATAATAAATTGTTACCCAAATTATTGGAATTCTTAATAAACAGTAGCTTCATTAGACCATGGTTGTTTCACTGCTCTATTATCCGTTTGTGTTTTACTTACCATCTTTGAGCAGTGATTCATGTATCCTGAACTGTGCCGTTTGTGATGTATGGTTTCAGTTCAGAATCCTGAAATATCACAGTCCTAAATTTCGGAAAACTTTATAATTTGGAAGCCCAAAATCCTGAAAACTCAAAATCCTGAATCCCGAAAGACTGGAAACGCACAGGATACATATACTGACTATAGAGAACACAAACCAGATTACATTCCACCAAATATAAGCAAGCCCCCTTGAACCCCCCACGTGGGGGGCTGCACCACCCACACCCCCTGCTACTTAAATATATCAACTCCAAGATTGCACTTCACTACAGTATCATGAGTTATGTTGTAGTATAGCAAGTTAAAAGGGAATGTTACTAAGGTTACAACAGGTAGTCATGAACACGCGATGGTATGTATGCCATTTTTTTTCAGTGGAGTGCGAGCTTGGAGTTTATATATTTAATTAGCAGGGGGTGTGGGGGGTGCAGGGGGCCTTGCCACCCTGCCGATACTTGGTGAAAAGTGCTATCCTTTGTTTTGTATGTCACACTCTGTGTCGTTGTACTGGAATATTGTCATTATTTGTGTCCTGCATATTTTCAGTATTTTGTGATTCAGGATTTTGAGTTTTTAGGATTTTGAATTTTCAGGATTTTGGTTTCTGGATTATGAAGTTCAGGACTGTGATATTTCAGGATTCTGAAGTGAAACCATATATATATATATATATATATATATATATATATATATATATATATATATATATATATGGATTTTATATATATATATATATATATATATATATATATATATATATATATATACACAGAGAGAGAGAGAGAGTTCCACTTTGAATCATCGAAGGCTTGAAACATCGAAATTCCGATAATCGAGACCAGAACATTGAGTTTCAAACCATCAAAGATTCAAAGGGAATGTAAAAAGAAAAAAGAAATAAACCCTCTAAAAACTATT
The DNA here is from genome assembly GCF_019279795.1 of Protopterus annectens. Taxonomy (NCBI): domain Eukaryota; kingdom Metazoa; phylum Chordata; order Ceratodontiformes; family Protopteridae; genus Protopterus; species Protopterus annectens. The sequence goes on along the minus strand of NC_056750.1, from coordinate 707,045,191 downwards.
TTATGCAGTGGGGGGGGGCTAGGCCCCCCTCCATCCCCCAATGCGGGGGGCTGTGCCCCCCCAACTTTGATATACCAACTCCGAGATCGCACTACAGTGGGGTAAAGGGAAATCTCTGTTTTAGCAGTAAACGGGAGATTTCCCATACCCTGTCTGCAGTGCCATCACAGAGATGGCACATTCACAGACAGTGTGCATGGCACCTTGCTGCCCTGCAGAAACACTAGCTTTTTGCCTTTTTTACTTCCCCATGACAACATCGATGTTCTATAAACACTTGATGATATGGTCTCGCCCATATGAATTTCAATGTTTTCAAGTGGAACCAGATATATATATATATATATATATATATATATATATATATATATATGTGTATATGTATAATATATATATATATATATATATATTTATACACACACACACACACAGTTGTATAGACTTCCGATATGATATGTTTTCATTCCAAGGTCAGGTAGTGTCAGTGGTTTCACATTCTATGTTTATCATATCAACTGTTTTTTCTGCGCTGCACTTGTATGGCCAGTTACAATTTATAAAAGTACTACTTGACTTGGTGCTCTTGGTTATTTAACAGTGGCACCTCCATGAGTAATATTCTTTAATTAGTATTCATTGATGGGCCCAAAAACCATGTGTACTGTTCCCTGTACTTTACCCTAGCCTCATTTTGTCTCTATTTCTTCTCCCTCATTTTGTCTAGTACTTCTCCATATGTATTCCACCAGCTACTACTTGCATATTTGACTTCTGATTTTGAGCAATCTTTATTCCCTCTTCCTTCATTCTTCTACTGTTATTTCAATTTGTAGTCCACCAGCTTCTTCTATATTTGAATAACCCCATTTGGGACATTTTTTCTCCTTGAACATTTTGTTATTTATGATCTCAGGAGTTGTGTTTCATCATTTCTTGACCCTTTTAGTAATGTGGCAGTCAGACCTCTCAATCAATTGGGGACAAATTTCAACAGAATCAGGGACAAGTCAAGAAAAAATCAGGGACACTTTTAAAATATTAGTGCTGTTAACTTGAAACATTGACAGAATCAGAGCACAGGAATTAATACACATTTACTGAAGTGAAAGAAGTTTATAACTCTCAATTATTGTCATTATTCTTTAAGTGTAATTCACCACCTTTCCTCCAAAAGTCACTAGTTTTAGGAGGGATTAAGAGGGACAGAGTTAGAATTTGAGTCCAAATCAGGGACGTCCCTGAAAATCAGGGACAGTTGAGAGGTATGGTGGCAGTTCCTTAGTATTCATTTTCTCTGTCACTTAGATTTCTGTTGATTACCTTTTCTACAGATGTTGTTTGTATTGTGTGTAAATTGGCCTACTCACTTTGCTACATTTGTTCCGCTGTTTCGGCCTCCTTTGCAGTAGTTGGTTCACATTTTTGTTTGTATTTATTGTTAGCTGTTTTAAAAATATGCTGTACAGGTAGTAAATTTAGTAGCTTTACTGTACTATACTGTAGCAATGTGAACTTTTCAGTACTCTCCTGAAAAAAAAAGGACTGACACAGTGATTTTAAACTAACAATGTACAAGACTTACTAAATTGCTATAATTTCTTTTAACAAAGCATTCTCAATACTGTGATGTCATAAACTTAATACTCTGGATGCTTTGTTTCTGTAGTAAAAGTTTAGGCAGAATCCATACATGTTTATGTTGTTTTAAAGATATTTAAATACAGTAGATTTTAATACTTCAAGTGGTCATGTCTGTTCCTGCTGGAACAGAAGGGAAGCCTTACAAAGCTGTCTCCAAATGAGTTCCCATAATGGAGGTCATTCTCTTAATTTTCCTTTTGCTGGTAATAGTCATACCTCTCAACCTCTTAAAACAAAAAAATATGGGCAAAGCCACAAATAATGGGGGCGGGGGCAGCAAAGGCTCAAAAGGGACATTTTTTAAATATTACTTTTACAAAACTTAGTTTATAGAATACCAGGTTTTGCATTAGCATAAATTTTCTGAAGGATATGAAGTCTGAAACTTAAATCTATGCCATTAATTTCTGACTTCAGTCTTCATTGATTTGCCAGAAAATCCCAATTGTATGAGAAACCGGCAACAAATTGGACATTCTGCAAAAATTTGGACATTTATGAGGTAATAGTGCATATAAAGAAAAGTATGCAGCCTGATGGTTATTAGGATTTGGATGCATCTTCCATTTTCAGTTCATGGAAGGCATCTCTGGCTTATCAGTATATCAGAAGATGCAAAGATACCAGTGACACCTTACCTTGGCTTTAAATTTTGGTCATTGCCACAATAATTTGTGTATATTATGGTTACTTCATATGACGGACGTAATATGTTGTTACCACTGGCATAACAGATTGAAAAACTGTTTCTAGCTTTACATTGTTACCTGGCTGCCCTAAAGCCACATGGTTGGAAGCTACTGTTATGTACGACAGTTATGTTCTACTCGATTTAGCACTGACATGGAGTCTCCTTGGTGCCAGTTTGTATTACCTTAGAATAAGCCTAGGAAAATATGAAATGAGGTACTTTTGGTAATCCGAGTGCAAGAGAAGGGAACAGATATAAGGATTTTAATCTTTTTTGTTAACCTGCAATTAAATGTTATTTCTGATTTCTTCTACGGGGTCTTGCTGCTCATCCCAGCAGTGGGGGGGACAGCTGCCAAAGCCTAAAATGGTGTTTCCTTGTGCCATGATCACAGTATTTGCATGGATTAAGATGCATGTCATACTGGTGCACCAGTCGTCTTTGTCTCCATAGACAGTAGGAGCGGCCTGTCATATGTTTGACATGTGTGTCTCTTAGATTACTATATGCAGTCTTGAACTTGTGGCTTCACTGTTGTAGAAGATGGCCCTTTTAACGTCATATTAGGTTATTCCAACAGTAAAGATTTTAGGTGTTTTCTTGTACTGACTTTCTTTATAATTAGCGCAATACAGGTATTGAGACATGTTCCATTTAGTTTGTGTATAGTATGCAAGTAAGTTGTACTTGACTGCATTATAAGTAAGTTATTTGTCTTATTGTATTTGAGATTTGCCACTTTCAGGAATTCTGTATCTGAGCAGATTCTCTTGCATGCATGAGTCCTTGTGAATGTTTGCTGCAAGAATAGCTTTCTATACAACATAATCAGTTACTTGGAAAAAGTTAAGTCCTACTGCAGATTCATAGACTTTTTTCTTTCTTTTTTTTCATCATTATTCGGTACCTTACCTGTAGGTTTATTACCAGAGGTTTTACTTCAGCAGACCTTGGGACCCAGGTGGAGAGTAGTCTCTCCTTTGATAATCCCATCACCACATCACAAAAGGGTTCTCATCCAGGAAGAAAGAGGTCATTGTTCCCCTCTACTCGGCACTCATTAGACCCATTATAGATTACAGCACCCCTTTTGGAATGTACCTCACAAGACATCTGCAGTAGCAGGAAAGGCCACAGAAGTACCTAACAGAGGATTTCTGGCCTCAAACAGATGCCCTACACTGACCTTCTCAAAAAAATTCCAGCTTTATTTTGTAGCATATCGCCTTCTCCAGGGAGATCTCTGCCTAACATATAAAGCTATGTTAAACCCAGAGCTGTTGGACATGCTACACCTTAAGAAATCCCAATCTCTCCAAGTTACACACTCTAGGGACCTAAAGCTTGAAACCACAGTAGGCAGGACATGCTGGGGGGGATAGAGTCTTGTCCCAGAGACTTCCTGTGGAACAAGCTACCCATCTATTTCAAGCAAAGTTCCTCATTAGCACACTCCAAGAAAAATCTTGATGAGTGGATGGGAAATAGGAAATACACCCCAGGGAGCACTTCTGTGGCTCTGCTCAACAGGGGCACAGAAAATTAACTTTCTTGGGTGGCGTAAGCCAGGGAACATTGTTGACTAGGCTTACGTAGGCCCTTGGGCCGATAGCCTAGTACCTACCTAGGAACCTATAGTCATGTTAGGGCACAAGTCTTGTTTCTGTTTATAGTATACTGAGGAGAACAGAACAAGTTCATTAATTTGATAGTTAGTTTGCTTGTTGTCCACGGGACCATTCAGAAGTTGCTCCCAAGCACAGCCTGGTTACGTGACTTCATCAAGGTCACACAATAGGAAAATGAGGGTTGTGAGAATCAAAACCTGTACCATAGGAACTACAACTTACAATCTTAACTGTCTGTGACAGTTGTAGAAATATTGCCTATATCCAGAGGAGTCTGGATTGTCTACCTTGGTGTACTATTGTAACATCTGTGTGTCATGTAATTTTAAAGACGTGTGTGGAAACATTTATAGTTATGAACAGGAAATAACCATTTGTACTATGATTCGATCAAGGAAGTGTTTTTAAATGTCTCTTCAGGTTTGGTATGTTACTGCGTTTGTATTTTTTAGCTGGTTACTCCATGCATCTCCTTCAAAGTTTCTTATTTCCATTCTTATTTGTATCCTTCCCACGGATTAATAACACTGTAGACTTCTTGATAAATTGTCTCTTTATCACGTGTCTGTTTCCACAGTGCTGTGCCGAGAAGGTTATAGTAAAACAAAAACATAAACCCTTGTTTTGAATGCAGTCTGATGAACTGGCCTGAATGCGCTTTCAAAGACTTATCTTTCATTGTGCATTTTTAAACTAGTAAAGTGCTACATATTTTTCATTGCTCTAATAATGTATACATATTTGAGCATATCTTCTTTTTGTCAGGTTATGCATGGAAACAGATCATATTGTGACATTTTCTTCATTTCTTGTGTTTTGAAAAACAAAAAAAAAGTCTTGCTTGGTGACAAATATGGAAGACCTTTAAAGAAGTAGGGCAGCATTAGAAGTCTTAAGGTTATGATCTGTTCTTGGCAGTAAAAAGGAAAGTATGGAAAAGTAAAGCAGTTTCATTTCAGAAATACTTGTCAGAAAGCAGTCAATGTTCACATTTCAGAAACTAAAAGAAATGCCAGTAGATACAAACAAGATGCATGAATCTTTTGTGAGGCTTTAATAGATTAAGGGTCTGCACTTGCTTGTGTCATAAGTAATGTTCACTAATTTTACTTCATTGGCTTTTTGCAACATTAAAAAAATGCTACTAGGAAGGCACACAGTCTACTTTAACAATGTGCTTAACAAGGCAACAAACAAGGCAAATGTGTTATGTGGCTGCATAACGTGGTTAAAGATTTGAGGGACTGATAACAGCTGACTGTTGTGAATGTTTGTGGATGGGTGACTACCATATGTCAAACATTTCCTGGGTCTAGTACAAAAATCCAAGTTCATTCTCAGAGCTGAAGTACCAAAGCATGGATGGACAGGCAAGCATGCAAATGCGCACATAAAAATGAAATAGAGCATTAGTCTTATAGGTCAGTTAATCTGAATGATAATGTCCTTTATCCGAGTTAACCTGTGGTAAGAAACAGTTACAAGACTAAAAGCCTTATGGATTTATGCTGGCATATGCTTAGTGATGAAAATATTCTGATGCAGGACTCTAAGCTGGTAGTCTCTCTCAGAGGCCTGCTTGCATTTTAAACCATCTAAGCATCAGAATTAGCTGTATAGTTATGCAGACCTGATATGTTGTGCACTGTTTTTATTTTCCTTTGCAGTGTTTTGTATATTTTTATCTTTCACTACCGTTTTTTGTACAGTCCATCCAGTTGATCTTTCTGAGGCAGTTGGACTATTGCCATGCTTGATGAAAAAGTCAACAAGTTAAAATTAGTGGTTGTCATGCAGTTCCTGCCATAAACATAATTGGTTTCATTCAGAGTGTTAGTGGACAATGTCACAGCAGAGGCAATCTTGACTGTTCAGCATATATATTGCATTGACTACAGTAACTAGTTTTAAATTTTGTGAGGGATAAATGGCTGTAATTGTAAAGTCTTACTGAAAGAAAATAATTAAGAATGACACACTTGGTGTACTATAGAAACAATCCTTTATAAGCACTGTGCTCTTTGCTGTCACACTGGTAGGTGACAACCAGCCTTTCTCAATCCACTCCATTCTTAATTTAGAACTTGAATGCGTCACTTTTTGACATGTATGTATGCTTTTTGCCTTTGTTACTGTTATATGCATTTGTCTTTAATTTAGTGTATATTGCATCCTAGCAAGCATTGTGTGTTTTTTATGATTTGTAGCATGCTTGTCCTCCTTTGTAATGCTTTTCAGTTTTAGGTCTATAATGTCCTTCTCCATCTGTGTTTGATTTTGGCAGTGGTAAAGTTAGCTTCACTTTTGCATGTCTCCTTTTTGTAATGCCACCAAGTACAACTAGCATATGAAAAATTTTCTAATGAAATTAGATCCAGAAGGAGCTCAAATTTCAGAAGGGGAACCGAAAAGGGTTAAGGATATATCTAGAAGTACTGTTTCATTTCATATTAATCAAAATCATTTTCAGCATTGAACATTGCTTCACGTAGTGACTTTGTGTATGTTAAGACTAGTTTATGGTTTTGAAGTGTCCTGGGAAGCAGGTATATGGGAGTGTTTCCTAGAGATTGTCTCTCTCTCTTACACTTAGAAGAGCCCATAAAATAGAGCAATTTCCCATCACTTTTATCTGGCCTTGGCAGCTTGCCTCACTCAACATTATGTAGTCTTTGTTTGTAATACGTATTGCTGCTGCAAAGCAACATTAGAAAGAAAACTTGTAATGTCGGATGATTGCATCCAGAAAGAAGACACAGAGTTAGTGGTAGTGATTGTATGGTTTTATTTTTCAGGTGCTGTCATTAGGCATTCAGTGTAATGGCTTCAGTTTCCAAGGAAGGCACTTATCCACTGAAAAGCTTTGTATATCTTAATTAATGCTATTTGTTGGCTTGTAAGGAAACATTATTAATATTTTAATGTATGCAGATTGTTTGCTGCTTTTTTAAATGGACATTTTGCTTTGCACTTTTAAATATGTAAATCACATGATTAGATACTGTGACAAAAGTATCCTTGCTGCCATTTTGTGAAGACTAGGCCTTTTCATGGTTGATCTCTGGTGAAATAACCTTATGATCATCTAAGTCTTTCATTTATAAATGTTAAATGCATACACACAGTAACAAGAAGTGGCTGTTTTATCACCTGAGAAATGAGGTATAAACATACAGAGTGTTGGCATGAAACATTTGTGGTAATGATGGCATAGGATGCTTGATTTTCTAAGTACCACATTGACCTGAGCTAATATCACACCCTGTCAGTTTCAGTGAAAGTAAATTCCTGCTTTACTCCCATGTTAACATTTCTTATACAGTTGACTAATATATACCTCCAAAATGTGTAAGTGCAAAGGCAAACACAGTATTTTGCAGAGACATCCTTTCCTGCATCCCACTTCCTTTAAGTGTTCTGTTGAGGTATGGATATACATCGTGGCACTTTGTAACATAAGTGGTGCAATATATTTTCTACCCTACCTTAATAAAATTGTCAGCAGTTTATTAATAAAAAGCTTTGTAAACTTTTGAAGACTCCACCTACGTAATTTTACTCTCTATCCCTTTCTGATGTCAGTTAAGGGTAGCGTTTAGTGTATCCATAGATTTAAATGGACAGGGACCCAGGCCTACACTATGGTGCATCCATTAACATCTGTGGATGCACTGAAATGAACTCCTTACATTGACATCACTGAGGAGAAAGTTGAATAAATGTTTCAGTGATGTCATGCAGGAAGCAGTAACATTTTAGAAAATATTTCATTTTAAACATCAAGCCATGAAATGGACTTGATTAAGGAGAAGATGCAGGGTGGCACTGGATCACCATATGCTATGCTGTATTAAGGTATGTAAAAAAAAAATGTGTAGAACACTTTTAATATAACTCCATTATGATTGGAGAAACGTACTGCAGTTGTGAATAAAGCATTCATACATACTATGATCTCACAGTCTCAGTATAAAGGTGCAAGAGGTGAGTAGAAAAAAAGCAGAACTGACATATTACCTGAGCAGATGAACTGTTATCAGTTTAAAGGTAGTCTGTGTTATCACCTCACAAGTAACATTCATTGTATTCACCAAGTAAGTAATGAAAAAACACCAATAAGTAGCTGTTCAGTTACAGTACTAATATGGTGATATACTATCTCACAGAGTCCTGTGGCAAATGCTTATTGTGGCATAAAACCAAAATGTGCTGCATGTGTATTTTACTGTTTGGCTCAACAGCAACATTTCTGTTTTGGATTTTGAGCTCAAGCAAAAAAGTTTTGTATTTCTTTGCATTTCTGTCACTGTGTTTGTATCTACCTACATTCTGGCAGTGCAGTTGCTGTTTTAACAGCTAGAAATTAATGGCTCTTTGCCAGCTGCTATTTACTGTATTTGGAACTTTGTGCTGTACTACGTGTGTGTATGCTGTTCAGTTTGTGGCTGTACAATTAAATTTTAAGAGTACAGCATCCTCCACCAGAATAGTTAAAATATGTTTCACCTTCAAACACAGAAGTTAAATGGCACAATTGATGTACTTTTGGTGTAATACTACATACACAGTGAAGTGCTTGTTGTCTAAAAAAAAATATTTAATTAGATTATGTACCTTTGGAGCAAAGAGCACTTTGTGTGTGTCTGTATGTATGTATGGGTGGGTAGTGGAAACATGGTATATACAAATCTTGTTATTTCTGGTTCTATCCTAAGGGATGTCTAGTATAAGAGACAAAAAATATTGTAGAAAGTAGATCTGTTCTTTCTTACTGAACATGTGCTGTCAAATTAAAAAAAACAGTCATAGTTTCAAAGAGTTCATTTATATGCTGGTGGGCATCCATTCCAGTATATTGGTGAGGTAATCCAAAGAGGAAGGCATGGTAAGTTAATCACACTCATGGAGACTGTAAAGTGGTGGCATGGGAAAGTGTAGTTAGGCAGCATAGGATAGTGGTTTGTAGGATGACGGTGATCAAGAAGAGTAGGATGAGTGTGAGGGCAGCACCAAGGATCAAATGGTGGAATTGAAAATGGGCAATTGTGAGGTGGAGTTCAGGGAAGAGTTCAGACAGGCACTGGGTGGCAGTGAAGAGTTACCAAATAGCTGGGTAACTACAGCAAAGCTAGTAAGAGAGATTGCTAGAAAGGTGCTTGGTGTGACATCTGGAAAGAGGAAGGAGGACAGGGAGACATGGTGATGGAATGAAGAAGTACAGGAGAGTATACAGAGAAAGAGGTTGGCGAAGAAGTGGGATTGTCAGAGAGATGAAGAAAGTAGACAAGAGTATAAGGAGATGAGGTGCATGGCGAAGAGAGAGGTGGCGAAGGCTAAGGATAAGGTGTATGAAGAGTTGTATGAAAGGTTGGACACTAAGGAGGGAGAAAAGGACCTGTACCGATTGGCTAGACAGAGGGACCGAGCTAGTAAAGATATGCAGCTGGTAAAGGTGATAAAGTATAATGAGGGAAATGTACTTACAAGCGAGGAGTGTGTGTTGAGCAGACTTAGAGTACTCTGAGGGGCTGATAAATGAAGAGAATGAGAGGGAGAAAAGGTTGGATGATGTGTGGATAGTGAATCATGAAGTGCAGTGGATTAGCAAGGAGGAAGGTAAGGATAGCTATGAAGAATGGAAAGGCTGTTGGTCCAGATGGACATACCTGTGGAAGCATGGAGGTGTTTAGGTGAAATGGCAGTGGAGTTTTTAACTAGATTGTTTAACAAAATCTTGGAAAGTGAGATGATGCCTGAGGAATGGAGAAAAAGTGTTTTGGTACCAATTTTTAAGAATAAGGGTGATGTGCAGAGCTGTAGTAACTACAGAGGGATTAAATTGATCAGTCACAGCATGAAGTTATGGGAAAGAGTAGTGGAAGCTAGGTTAAGAAGGGAGGTGATGATTAGTGATCAGCAGTATGGTTTCATGCCAGGAAAGAGCACTACAGATGCGATGTTTGCTCTGAGAGTGTTGATGGAGAAGTACAGAGAAGGTCAGAAGAAGTTGCATTGTGTGTCTTTGGACTTAGAGAAAGCATATGACAGGGTGCCTAGAGAGGAGTTGTGGTATTGTATGAGGAATTCGGGAGTGTCAGAGAAGTGTGTAAGAGTGGTACAGGATATGTATGAGGGTAGTGTGACAGTGGTGAGGTCTGCGGTGGGAGTGACGGATGCGTTTAAGGTGGAGGTGGGATTACATCAAGTACCAGCTCTGAGCCCTTTCTTATTTGCAATGGTGATGAACAGGTTGACAGATGAGATCAGACAGGAGTCTCCGTGGACTATGATGTTTGCAGATGACATTGTGATCTGTAGTGAGAGTAGGGAACAGGAGGAGGAGACCCTGGAGAAGAGGAGATATGCTCTAGAGAGAAGAGGAATAAAGGTCAGCAGGACTAAGACAGAATATATGTGTGTGAATGAGAGGGAGGATAGAGGAGTGGTGAGGATGCAGGGAGTAGAGGTGGCAAAGGTGGATGAGTTTAAATACTTGGGATCAACAGTTCAGAGTAATGGCGAGTGTGGAAGAGAGGTGAAGAAGAGAGTACAGGCAGGATGGAGTAGGTGGAGAAGAGTGTCAGGAGGGATTTGTAACAGTACCAGTAAGAGTGAAAGGGAAGGTCTACAAGAGGGTAGTTAGACCAGCTATGTTATATGTGTTGGAGACAGGGGCATTGACAAAAAGGCAGGAGTCAGAGCTTGATGTGGCAGAGTTGAAGATGTTAAGATTTGCGCTGGGTGTGACGAGGATGGACAGGATTAGGAATAAGTATATTAGAGGGTCAGCCCAGGTTGGAAGGTTTGGAGACAAAGCCAGAGAGGCAAGATTACATTGGTTTGGACATGTGCTGAGGAGGCATGCAGAGTATATTAGGAAAAAGATGCTAAGGATGAAGCTCCCAGGTAACAGGAAAAGAGGAAGGCCTAAGATAAGGTTTATAGATGTGGTGAGAGAGGACATGCAGGTGGTTGTTGTAACAGAGCAAGATGCAGAGGACAGGAAGAAAAGGAAACAGTTGATCCGCTGTGGCGACCCCTAACGGGAACAGCCGAAAGAAGAAGATTGTGTGGCAATGGCCATCTTCCACCCATACCTCAAGCTGCCTCGCATTGGAGTATCTTACCAGGTATCCCACGTAGCATATGCCAGTTCTAGTAAGCTTCTTCATTATAGGCACAAGTAGCTGTGCTCCTAGTTGGAATGGCCTATTTTTAAAAGTAATGATTCATCAGACCTCTCTTCTTGAAGTTTTTAAAATAGGTGTTCGTGCAGGTTGCCTTAGACATTAAAAACCTAACATGCCCGACTCCTACCTTGCTGTTCCTTATTGTTTAATTGAAGTCTTTTTTTAAGTTATAGTTTGTACATACTAAACTTGGAGCCATACAGCAGGCATGCTCGGGGCTGAGTTTTCTGGGAAGCTTCTTGGGGGAAAAAATACTTTAACACATCAGCATTTCAGTCCTTTAATGAATTTGTTTGGGCACTATAAACTGATGGAAGGCTTACTATTTTGAAATAATGAAAACAAGGGACTTCAATAATTGTCTTTTTCCAGTTTAACTTGCACAGAGTTATCCAGCTTAAATTCTTGTATTCATTTGTGCCACATGACAATATTAGCAATGCATATATTTTCCTGAGGAGCAGAGTCACATGACATGGGCATAAAATCATTTTCAGTAACCTATTTGCTGTCTATATAGGGTAACATAGAAGATGTTTGCAGCATCTAAGTATAGATGGCACAGTGCCACATCCTTCAGATTGGGCATTTTAGCATTCTTATGAGGCTGGTTGCAATGTGTATTTTTTTTTAATACCTGTAACAGAATTACATGAATTTCGGAATAAGCTGTGGGTGATTCTGCATCCTTTTAAGGGCAGGTTGCATTGTTATGTTACAAACTTTATGTTGTTGGACATCCAGGTAAACGTGGTGCACTGCTTATTCTGTTGCATTTGCAGTATTACAAAAATGCCTCAATTCTTTGTAGGCACTGTGTTGTGCCATAATTTAAGTTGTCACTGGTACTTTGTTCTTAGAAGTGAATGTGGTCTCAGTTTTCCTTTACATTAGCTACTATATACAAACAAAAAATGTACAAACTGTTTAAAAAATTTGTTTTTCCAGTAGGTTGGATGGGCTGAAAAGGCCCTTTTTTTAGAGAGAGTTCTGAGTCCAATAAAAATAATTTAATATAGCCAAGAAAAGGCAACATGTAGTAGATATAAAAGTTATAAGTCATAAAACTTGGCAACTAAATTTTAATTTATTAAAAAGCAGTCAGATTTGTCTTGATAGCACACCCACACACAGAGAAGTAAAACAGGAATTAAAATAAATATTTGCGTTAAACAGTGTTAATTAACAGGTAGACAGTAGTAGACAATATCTGAAGAATACCTAATTGTTTTGCCTTCAGCATTGTTGAGCTGTTTGTAGAAGAATACACCACATATTTACAGCAGTAGAATGTAGTAGGCAGTAATAAGTGGTGTTCAACATTTGATGTGGCAGCATATTAACAACTGGGGTCTTGGATGCAGTGGACACTTCAGTTGGCTGATAATATTGTAGCCCTTAATACTCCATTTGCTCAAGGTATGAAAATAAATCGTATTTCAGGAGGTAACATTGTTAACTGAATTTGTTCCCTTTGCTCCTTTCATTTCTATGCCTTATTGCCTTATGTTTACAGGGTTTTATATTTTGTCCTTTTTCTAATTTACATTCCTGTCTTCTTTCTGGGATACCCAGTAAATTGAGGCACGTGTGTCCCAGTGGGTTATTCTTGGCTATACATGACAAAGAGATAAGCAAATGAGATTGCAGTGCATAATGTTGCTCCCAGGAGGAAGTCCAGGATTTTGTTGGCTTCAGATTGAATTGAGATGCTCCTTTCCTCGCAGTGAATGCATGACAAAACTGGAAAATACCACATTTTTCTTGCCTGCTGAATGCTCATATGGCAAACCGTATAAATTAATAGTGGAAATTAGAACTAGTATGGAAGCTGAAATCTTAAAGCAACGCTGTAAACAAGCTTTAAAAGGGTAGTAGAACTGGATGTTCCAGCATAGAAGCAAACAGCAGATGTTAAATGTTTAAGGTAGAAACAGTGCAGGCATCCATTGTGTGTTGAACACTTCTTTATTGACCAACAGTGCTGCTTTTTGATGACGTTGTGGTATATTTAACATCATGTATGGCAAAAATGCAAATATGTCCAGATGGTGCCTTTTAATGAAAACGCTCATCCATACCTTTTGACAGGCACAGACTCTCAGTCCTCTACTAGTAATGTATGTAAGAAGGAGAGGACTGTGATAAAATGGAAAAATAATGCAGAGAACATAAAAATAAAACTCTTGCTATCATATTGCCATTAGCAGGCTAAAAGTAATATGTGCAGTGTGAGTCAGTAATGTCACTTTCGTGTTGGTACACGAATAAACAAGTCTGTGTGTTCTGTTTAAGCAGCTTTACCCTATACAAACATCGCTATAGAGGCTTATTGACTATGACTTAAATAACTTCTATACAAACTAAATACTGTGATCATACATGCTCACTTTCTGGCTGCTTCTATAAAATGGAACTAGGGATTGCACGGGTCTGGAATTTATACATATACACAGCCTTGCATGCTTCTTAAAGACATAGCACATGTACGTTACACTCTGATCTACATCCTCCCTGTTTAAGAAATAGATCATTCAATTTGTCATGAGATTATTTAGCATGCAGAAATCACAGATAATCTATAGACTTGCATTTTACAGTACTATGTACACACAAACATACATATATATATGTTATATATATATATATATATATATATATATATATATATATATATACACACACACACACACACACACACACACACACACACACACACATACACAATCAAGTCCATGTTGCTGAGTATTTCACACGAGGCTTAGAAACTCTTCCATATCATGTGACATAAAATTGGAAATCAGATTTAGCAACTGGGACAGTCCATGCAAAATGGTTGACCTGTGGAATTTTCAAATTACTTTCTGGAACAGAATCAAACTTTTGGATACATTCTGGTCTGGAAACAGTGTCTGGCTTATTCTTTGATCTAGAATTTTCATCACACACAAAATGTTGTGATTGCAATGATGATGATTCTGGTACAGGAAGATGATGTCTGCAATTCCTTCTATAGTCCACACCCTCGGAGCTTGCCATATAGGATCTTGGCTCAGCACAGATGCCTGTAATCTGTCCTATTTGATCAAAACTTTTTGTTGTCTGAATTTTTACCATCTCTCCTTCCTTCAACGAATGAAGTAATCTGCTCGATCTCTTGTAATTAGATTTCTAGATACTATGCTTCTTCAACAATTGAACCTTGATGGTTTTGTTGTTTTAGAGTTAGTCTGCAACAAACGTGATGAAATAGCGTAGTTCTAGTTTGTCTGAAAAGTAGTCTTTTGAGCAGGTGAGCCAAGAATATCATCATAAGATATATTTCTGAGATTAAGTAAATTCAAGACTACATCGGTATTGTCATGTTTTGACTTTTCAAATAATTGCTTTGCACTCTGTAGTGCTTGTTCAGCTAGAGGATATTCATGACTACTAGTGACATGTACAAAATCCCATTTTCTTGCAAGTTTCTGAAACATCTAGCTAGTAAATTGAATACCATTGTCAGAATAAAGTTTGTGTGGCGTACCATGAACTGAGAAATGACGTTTCAGCTTAGTAATAACAGCTGTTGAGGTTATTTGGTAGCAGATCAACCTCAAACCAATTCAAATAAAGTCTACCAAAACCAAGTAGTGTTGATTGTTCCACTCAGATATCAGTTGCTACAGTGTCAGTTGCTACAGTGTTAGTTGAAGCAGTTCTCTCTGCAAATGCGCTCTTGTACTATCGCATACTGAACAAGAAGAAAGAACTCCATCAATAATGAAGGCCAAAATACTAGTTATCTTGGCCTTTTCTTAGTGGATAATAAACCTGGGTGACCACAGTGCAAAATATGAATATATTCTTGCTGTAAGGAAGCAGGAACAATTATTTTGGGACCTTTGAAAATAATGCCGTCTTCCATCAACAATTCATCTCTGTAAGGAAAATACGATTGCACCTCAGGTAATGCACTAGATTGCTTTGATGACCATCCGACAATGGTGTAGTGATGTAAGCTTTTGTGAAATTGAACCAGTCGTAGCGTGATCTCTCAAATCATCAAGGTTAGTGGTGGAAAAATAACGCACTGACATTGCATCAGAAGTCAAAATCTTCAGCATCAAGCTGTTCTTTTGTACTTCTAGGCGATCTGGATAAGGTATCAGCCAAGTAGAGCAGTTTACCTTTAGTGTATACCATTTTGAAATTGTACTTTTGCAATTTGAGCATCATTCTTTGTAATCTCACTCAAGCAGAATGCATAGGATTCTTTACAATGGAAACTAGAGGTTGATGATCAGTTTCAATCTGGATAGCTCGACCATGCGAAAACTATCGCCAAAAGCTCGGTCTCAATTTGAGCATAATGCATCTCTCAGTTTGAGTAAGTGTTCTAGATGTATAGGCTACTGGTCTGCTTTCTTGAAGAATAACTGTGCCAAGACCAAAATTTGAAGCATCACAGGAAAGTACAATGGTTTATTCACATCATAGTATCTTAATGTAGGTGAGGTGGCAGTTTTCTGCTTAAGGTCATCAAACGCCTTCTGATGATGATCCATCCATGACCATACAACATTTTTGGGTGTTAGTGCTGTCAACTCACTGAAGTCTGGCATAAACTTGCCTAAATAGCTGACCATGCCCAGAAAACGCTGTAAACCTTGCACATTATCTGGTGCTGACATCTCTAAAATAGTTGTTGGGTTGGTTGGGTCAGGTCTTAATCCTGTACTTGTAAACAAATGACCTGTGTACGTAACTTCTGGAAGTCTGAATTTGCACTTCAGAGGATTTTACGTTTACTTCACATGCTCTGTCTAGAACTTTCTTGAGGTTGCTGTCATGCTGTGCTTCTCCATTGCCTCCAACTAAAAGATCATCTACTATTATGGCACAAAGATATCCTGAAAAAAATGTGTTCCATTGCATGCTGAAAGACTTCACTTGCAGAATTTATTCCAAATGACATCCTTAGGAATCTGTATCTGCCAAACAGAGTACCAAAAGTAGTTAGAAATGAGGATTTACGATCAAGCATCACTGGTCAAAATGAACTCTTAACATCCAAAACGGATAATACAGTAGCATTCTTTAATAGCGCTGCAACTTCCTTAGCTGTGCGCAGTGGATGATATGGCCTTTTTAATGCTTTGTTTAAATCTCTAGGATCAGTGCATATTCTGATTTCTTCTGAGCCTTTCGTATGAGCGGCTACCATGGACGACACCCATTCAGTTGGTTCTGTGACTGGACAAATCACACCTTGCTGCACCATCATTGGTTTGTAGGTGTTTACTAGACTAACAGTCACACGGGCCTTTTTAAGCCTAGACATGCATTCCAAATCTCTGACAAGCTCTGCTACACTTGATAAGTATAAGCATGGACCTGGGAGATGAACCATTTACAGGTTACCTGTGTCCATTAGAGACATATGTGCCAAAACCAGGGATGAATTTCCTGTTTCCCCATCCAGTTGTCCATGTTGCACTTGAATTAGGGCAGGGAGGAACTCTGCTTCACAAGGATGGGGAGCCTGTTCCATAGACGGGGTCATCTCTGACATACATACCTAACTCTCCAGCAGGACCTATTTATATCACAGGCAAGGTTCAAGTCTTTAGAATGGGTAATTCTGAGTCATATCCAACTGAGCTTTAACTTTATTTTGGTACACAAATAAATGAGGCTTCCTGAGTTTTGTTTAAGCAGCTTTATTCTATACAGACACATCACTATCGAGGCTTATTGGCTATGACTCTAACTTGTATACAAGTTAACTGTTGCGATCATACATGCTCACTCTCTAGCTGCTTCTACAAAATGGCACTAGGGATTGCACGTATCTGGAATTCATACGTGCACACACAGCCTCCCATACTTCTTAAAGACCTAGCACACATACATTGCACTCTGATCTACAAGTAATTTATGCATTGCTACTGCATCCCGTACTCTTGCTTAAGTTCTTATTAATCTACCACTGTTCATTTTTCAGAGAGGTATTTTTCAGCTTCCAAGATAAATGGTGCATTCATTCTGAGAGAATAGCAATATCTGTTTGAAAAAATGGTTAGTAGAAATTGAGCATAATATATTTCTTTTCCTTTCACTTTGTTACAGGAAACTTCCATGAGGAATACTTACTGCAGGAACATTCTGATAAGCTCAAAAAAGTATAAAATAGGAAAATTGGGTTATGGATAGGTGGTCGATGACACTTTCTTTGAGAACAATTCCTGTTGATTGCATATTGTCTGCAAATAAAATAAATGAACTGCTAATTTCCAGTGTGGCTAACTAGCATTTTGAATGAAAGGAGAAGATCCAAAGTTACTGGTAAATAAAGTGTAACATGAAAATAAAGTAAACAAATCAAAAGTATTGGTTGCAGGAAGATGGAGAGACTAGTCTTGCTGAAATGGGGACACAGTCAGAATGAAATGAATGTTTAGTTAGATGTCTTGCTTCTGATGGGTAGAAATTTTTATACTGATTATTAGATACATTAAAGAGTGGTAATGCCAGAAGAGCAATGACAGTGTTTTCCTTTGTGGGGGACCTTAAACTTACACTGTACTAAAAAGTCTCTACATCTTTGGTTAGCAACTAGATGGAAATGGTTGAAAGGTTGATGGAAATTGGACTTCAATAGAGGAGATCACCAGCTGAGTGAGTGACTATCCATGACTTAGTCCTGACTAATTCAGATGGCATAAGAGCAGCTTTGATGAGAGAAAGTCTTGCCAACAATGACCCTGCAGCTCCATGGCTTATTATCTCTGGATTTTTGCCGGGACGTACTACTGGAAGAGAGATCTCCGGTCAGAGAAAGACAATTCAGTTTTTGGATGAGACAGTGATACTGAATGTTGAGATGTGGAACAGGGAAAAAGTAATTGCAGTGGGATTGCTATAAGGAGGGAATCGGGAAGGAGAATGGATTTATCCATCAGAAGAGTTAAGAAATTGTAGGAAAAAACAGCAGTCAGCCTTGCTGAAGGGAGAGGTAGAGAAGGTTATTAATGGAAAAAGGACTAATAGGATTAAAAGTAGTCAGAATGAGAAAAAGGCCCTTACAAGCAGACCTGTGAGGATTCCACATAAATATTGCAGGACAGTCTCAAACAAATAAAGAAAAATATCTAATCTAAGCTTCACTGTATTCCTGACTGAATCTAAGAGAAATATACTATTCCCTAATAACTTACTTGTAGAGCAACGCAGATGATGTGGTGAATGGTTCTTCTTGTCGGGTGCAAGACAGAATACAAAATGGCCCTGTCTCACTAAGAGAGTTATGAAAATATCTAAAATATTACTGTTGAAACAAAGAGTTAGAAGGTCACACTGAAAAAACAATCAGAAAAAACTAAATGAAAACTCCAGCCAAGCTAGAACTTCCAATGAGTGACCTCCCAAACCTCCTGTGACAGAGGCACATGGGATATATGCAAATGACCCTTATGAACATCAGGTGTTTCAACTATATGGCGATTCTGATTTTGCTGGACTGAAGTTAACCCTTCAGTTTCCTCTGTCAAAACATACACATTTAAACAGTTCGAATAGTGCATGTCATGTACATTTCTGTTCTCTTCAGTAGAGCACACTGTGGATGCATTTCAAACACAAGCACTTTACATGTACCTTTTCAACACAAACATCTGTACAAAGCAGTTTGATATACACAACATGCAGTTCCAATACATTCGCAACACAAGCATCTTGTATAAATCATGTTGATGTTCACAAATGACATATAATTATGTACAAAATTCCAGCTAGCTGTGCTTGGCAGTACCTCCTTTTGTCACAACAATTATACCCTCCTTTATATTTCTTGCACTTCCTCCCCTCCTTCCTTTCTTTGGGTTTCTCTAACTCTGTCTTATCTTACCTAGATTTTAAACCAGTCTTTATAGTAACAGCCTGAAGAGCTTGGTCTGCAAGGCCATGGAATGTATCCTCCTGGAACTCATAAACAAAGACATTAGTAACCTCCAGACTCTGGATCCCACCCAGTTCGGGTTTGTGAAAGGCAGATCATGCCTCCTGAACCTGATCGACGACTTTGAGGCAGTCACCAAAACCGTGGATGAGGGTAAGGTGATTCACACAGCCTATCTTGACCTCGCCAAGGCTTTCGACACCATCCCCCATTCTGGAATTATAGCTAAACTCACTAAACTAGGTATAAATCCCTACGTCACAAGATGGGTTGCCAACTGACTCACTGACAGAACCCACCCTGTAAAAGTTGCAGACTCCAAATCTGACCTCAAAGCAGTGACAAGTGGAGTACCACAGGGTTCCGTCCTGGGACCTCTCCTGTTTGGTATCTTCTGCTCTGAAGTACAGGCTAATACAGAAGGCCTCTGGCTAACAAAGTTCGCATATGACTGCAAACTAGGAGCCATAGTCAAGTCCCCAAATGATGTGGACATCCTACAGAAGGGCCTCACTGAGACAAATGCCTGGTGTCAGAGCCATGGCTTCAAGCTCAATACCAAAAAGTGCAGTGTCATCCCCTTTGGTAAAAACTCTGTACCCATGAACTTACCACATAAGCAGCAATCTACTTAACACCGAATGTGTGATAAGAGATCTTGGGACCCAGGTGGACAGTAGTCTCTCCTTTGATAGTCACATCACCACAGTAGTCAGGAAGTCCTTCTACTTGGCACACCTCATCATAAAAGGGTTCTCATCCAGGAAAAAAGAGGTCATTGTTCCCCTCTACTCGTCACTCATTAGACCCGTTATGGAGTACAGCGCCCCTTTTGGAATGTACCTCACAGAGACATCTGCAGCAGCTGGAAAGGCCACAGAAGTACCTCACAAAGAGGATTACTGGCCTCAAACAAATGCCCTACACTGACTGCCTCAAAAAACTCCAGCTTTACTCCATAGCATATCGCCTACTCTGAGGTGATCTCTTTCTAACGTATAAAACTATGTCAAACTCAGAGCTGTTGGACATGCTACACCTAAGGAAATCCCAATCCCTCCGAGCTACACGCTCTAGGGACCTAAACTTTGTCACCACAATAAACAGGACAGGCTGGAGGGATAGATTCCTGTCCAAGAGACTTCCTATACTCTGGAACAAGCTACCCATCTATGTCAAGCAAAGTTCTTCATTAGCACTCTTCAAGAAATATCTTGATGAGTGGATGGGAAATGGGAAATACACCCCGGGGATCACTTCTGTGTTTCTGCTGGACAGTGGCACAGGAAAATAACTTTCTTGGGTGGCGTAAGCTATGTTACCTTGCTGGCTAGGCTTACGTAGGCCCTTGAACCTATGAAATATTCTTATGTGAAATCTGGCAGTCTGTGCATCCTGATAATGTTGCCTTGCATATTATTTAAAAAAAATATCCGAGGTGGTGGTGCTGCGGTAGCATTGTCACCTCACAGTACGACGCTGTCCGGTTCGATTCTCGGCTAGAGCGTCTTCTCTGTGGAGACGTGTGAATGGGCGTACCTTCGTTGAAGGTTGTGTGTCAGGGCTGGCAACTCTGCACGTAAAAATCAACTGCCAATCATTAGCGGACCGGAGTCCTGCTGTGGCGACCTCTAACCGGGAAAAGCCGAAAGACACAACAACAACATATTTGTATACAACCCATGTAACTGTTATTTTTAATCTAAACTGTTAGTAAATGGTATAACTG
Source organism: Protopterus annectens (assembly GCF_019279795.1). Taxonomy (NCBI): domain Eukaryota; kingdom Metazoa; phylum Chordata; order Ceratodontiformes; family Protopteridae; genus Protopterus; species Protopterus annectens. The sequence goes on along the minus strand of NC_056750.1, from coordinate 707,024,370 downwards.
ATGTCAAGGACGCCTGAATAAAGAAACTGTTGATCATGAATAAAATTGACAGTAAATAATAAAACAGTGTAAATGCTGTCCATGATGTCTTTATATATAATGGAGCTTTTTTCCCCAGGCCTCCAGTGATAAAGGATACTGCTCAGTTGGACTTTCCTGGTAAACAAATATCAGTAAATAAATTAAGGACAAATCGTGGAGACCCTAGTCTTCTATGCTGCCACCAAGGGGGGCATCCCAAAGCATGATCAAGCCATCCATCCTCCAAGTAGAGAATACAGGATGGGGAATAGGATAGGATAGGAAAGGGCATCTGTTCATGTAGCACATTCTCAGTAAGAGCCCTGAACTATATGGTGCACATGACTAGATATCAGAAGGAACCCTTGAAAAAAAAAAGACAACAGATACTCTGAATCAGCTGCTGGCTGGTGAACTAAGGGACCCAATTAGAAATCCCACTAGCAACCACATCATCTGTCTCTTTGCTCACTGTGAGTTTAATTCATAATGTTAATGATGGTGCAGCTCAGGCAGCAGGCTCAGACCTAGCCATGAGGTGACAGGCCTGGCTGAAACTAACAGATTTTCCAGATCATTTCAAGGCTGCATTTGTCAAAGTTCCTTTTGACAGATCCTCCTTGAATGGGAAGGGGGTGCAAGAGATGCTGCTGCTAAGTGAACAGGATGGCAAAATGCTCTCAGTTGCTGGGTTCAAGTTGTCAGTATCTGAAAGGTCTTCTCAAATGAATCAGAGGTGACAAGAACTTGGTTTTGTAGATACCAACAGTCCCAGAAGAGACAGCAGTATGATGTGATTTTTTGAGGCAGAGGAGAATTTCAGTCAGGGTGCAGTCACAGAGTTAAAAGTAATTCAAACCATCAGGGTATAAAAGGAGCCTTTTGAGGCTCTCAGCAGTATGACTCCTAAGCAGTTGCCTGACTGCCCCACACTGGAAGTGGTTTGGAATATCTTTTCCTCCAGTTAAACATGAGGCTGGCCATCATGCCAAACAAGTAGTTAAGGAACATTATATCTAGAGGCTGCCATCTTTCCTTTTCAGAAATGCCAAAGATTCTACCCTTTCATCCACCAACTATGCCACCCCACCAATTTTGGGCAGCAAACCAGGGGATCAGCTCCATCTTTTAAAAAATAGTCATGCAGGAGGTCTCACGAGAGCAAAAAGGGTCCAGATTACACATGTTCTGCCCCAAAAGATGAGGGACCTCAGAACTTTTCTTGACTTTAAGTCATTTAAATCAGTATGTGAAGATGGAGCCATTCTGGATGATGGCTACAGTACAGTTAGTCCTGCTGTGTCTGCAGGTGGGAGATTAGATGTGATCTTTGAACTTGTAAGACACACACATTTCAAACTGGCAAAAGCATAAAGGAAGTTCCTGCACTTCCAGTAGGAGCTAGTTACTACCAGTTCAGAGTCTTTCCTTTTGATCTCACCACAGCTTTCAGGGTATTCATCAAATGCATGGCTCCCATTTCAGCTTCCATGCGGTTAGTAGAGGTAAAAGTTCTTCCATACCATGACAGCTGACTCAGTGACCCCGAGTGTAGAATTACTTGTTTTTGCAAGACATTATTTACTCCACCTTTGTCTTTGGGGAATCATGGTCAGTATCAGCAAATCCCAACTGTCCCCCATTCGGTCCATCCTGTTTATTGGATAGTAGCTGGACATGATTGATCAAAAAGCAAGATTGCAACCATAATCAAGAAGTCCAAGCCTCATTCACTCCCCAGTGCTTTTAATGTCTGTTGTTTTAAAAGTTTTGGGACTCATGGCAGCTACTATTCTAAAATTTCCCTTAGCAAGACTGAAAATAAGAACTCTTCAGTGGACAATTGGAGTACCATGGGACCAGACCTACCAACTGATGTCAGACAAGATCAAGTTATCCAAAGCATGTATAAAAATCCTTGTATGAAGGACAAAATTGTAGAAACTGTCGGAAGGCTCAACATTTCTTTGCCCATCCCAAACTGTCACTATGACCACATACATATTGATGTGGGTCTATATTACGCAATCTAAGACACTTTAATTCGAATGTGTACTATTTGAACCCAAAACATCGAAAATGCTAAACCGCGAATGGCCACGTCTGCAAATTTCTTCCTAGGGAACAAATTCACGAGGGTGCAAACAAATTTCACAATCGTAATCAAGTTGGGGACTCTGCCCCCCACACCCCCTTACATGAGGGGCTGTGCCCCCACACCCCCCTAAGTAAATATGCCAGCTCCGAGATTGCTCACTGTTGGGGAAAAGGCCAAACCGTGAGAACAGCCAACTGAATTTTTTCCCTAGGAAAAAATTTGTGGACATGGCCGTTTGTGGTTTAGTGTTTTCGAAGTTTTCAGTTCGAATATTACACGTTCGAAGAAGTGTGTCTTCGATAGCGTAATAGAAAACTGTTTATGTTAGGGTGGAATGGCATTATCGTCTCAGGACTACCTAGTACATGTGAACTCAGACAGAGGTCTAGCTGCATAACAAATGTACTGGCGGGGAGTGACCCTCTTAGCATTGCAGGCGTTCCAGAAGCAGCTCCTCCAGGGTGTGATATCCATACCTTTTGACAACATGCCAGTGGTATAGTACAGCAACAAACAAGGAAGAACTAAAGCTGATCTCTTCTGTAGAGTATCCTTTAAGGTTTGGAAATGGGCATTAAAGTCGTACCACTTTGTTGTGACAGTACATATACCTGGGACATTCAGCATGATTGTTTAGAAGTTGTGCCGGCGAATTCTGCACACTCATCAATGGTCTCTCAACAAGAAAAGAGCCCAGTGCATTTTCAGAAGTGGGGTACACCCTGGTGTGATACTTTGACTTCACCCCTCAATACCTAATGTAGAGAATTCATCACTGTTCTACTAGGGCACACAACTAGAGACTCATTTACTCATGAGTGGCCACCGAGTCTGTTTTATGCTTTCCCTCCTTTTCCCTTGCTGTCCGGATTAATTCATAAAACCAAGTTGTGCCGAGCAAGGATCATAGCCCATAGCCCTGTTCTGGCCCCATCAGATACGATTTGCCTTGTTGTGCCTCATTTTCAGAGAAGACTCCTCCTACCACATCACCACAAGATGCTAACTCGCTCATCAGGAGTACCCCACCTGGGCATGAACGGTCTTCATGTACCCACATGGCTGCTTCACTTCCATTAATGGCCGGGAATCCATGTACCTTGTGGGCTACAAACTGGGGATCAGAGCCAATATTGGCATCCTTTTCTCTGTTTTTTGTATTTCTAGCACAAATAATTCATAAAGGTGTTTGCTGCTCTACAGTAATTGTTCATTTAGTAGTGATTTCATCTTTTCATTCCAGATTTTCCTCATCCTCACTTGCATCTCATCAGAAGTGCAAGGCCTTCTCTAAAGGAGTGTTCCATACTATGTCTCCATTGACAATGCTAGTTTCTTCATAGAATTTAAGTTTTGTTTCAGAGATATTAACCAAGCCTCCTTTTGAACCAGCTGACTCAATCGATTTATAGTTTGGCTAAAGGTTTTCACTTCAACCAAATGAGTAACAGATGTATGCTTTATCCTCTTAGTTTCTGTACTTAACTTTTCACCCAGACACAGTTGCCTTTAGAGCTAATCCAAATTTTATGCCTAAAATCAGTCTGCCAGTCTTCTTACCCATCTGTTTCAGTAAAGGCAGAATACAGGTTGTATTGTTTGTGTATTTATAGGTAACTTCATTTTTATCTATGTTGTACTAAGGATTTAGACATGATTAGCAGTTGTCTGTCTCCTTCCCTTCAGTTAACAGAGACTAGAAGGTGTCTTAAGCTACTATAGCTAGATGAATTTGTGATTGTATTATTTACTACTACTACTTCTGAAAAGGGAGAAAGGGAGAACCTTGAACTGTACACCATGGGGGCATTTTATTAGGGCTCAATCTACCTCAACTGCTTTTCTCTAGAATATTCCCTCAGAAGATATTACCACAGCTGCAAAGTGATCAGCCTTAAACGGGTTTGCTAAACATCGTTTGAGCACAATCTTTAGGGCTCATGCCTCCTTTAAACTTGCCATTCTCAAAGGCTTAAGGGGGTAGGCCACCCTTAGTTAGCTTGGGATTCTGTCCTTGTGTTAACATTGTCTGGACAGGATAAGAGCAAATATGCAAGTTATGTCCTCACCAGGGTGATAATGTTGTCTGGTTTCTTTCCAGACAATATAACAAACCTCCCCACCTTTCCCCTCAAAATTCTATTCCTAAGGAGCTTGTAGGATTCCAGTGCTCTCTTTTTTCTTGTCAGGATCCCTAACATAGTAGTTCTTGTGTTTGAATTTGTTATATTGTATATTTTTGAGTTTGTAGCTGGCTTTAACACTCATTTTGTATAATTTCTTCAGGGCAAGGGTTTATGGGACGGGGAGGAGCTCAAGGCTGCAAGAATCGGTTGTGACAAAAAAGGCACTGAAATGACTAGTCCTTTTGTTGTAATGTTTAGACAGAGACCAGACAAATCTGTCATTCAGGTAAGTATATAACTTGTGTGTTACTATGTGGTCTGTAGAGTTATGACCATAATGTGTTAGTTTACAAGCAGAGAGCAATGTTGTTATCCTGTCATCTGATGATGTTAATTCTTCATTCATTCCTTACTGATGGGTGTCTGTTCCATCCTTGGAACCAAGTCAGCCTTGTAAAAAGCTCATGCCAGCCAAAAAACTCTTGCGCTAAGCTTTAACCACACTGCCCTTACCCCAGTTACCTGAGATCTCGTTTGCTGCGTTGCCATAAAGCCGTGTCAAGCCAGCTCTCAGCTCAGTACTTAGGACATTTTTCAAACTACTTGTTGTTTTTCTGATATTTTCTTTCCCTGTCTTATCGTTATTTACCCACTGTCGTCTTATTAGTGTGTTTATTGTTATTGCTGTGTTTTCTTACCATTTTTAGGTAGATGTTCTTCATCTCACATTGCTGCAGTCATAACCTGTGGGTAGTCCGCTGTCCTCGGTCGGCCCGAATACCAAAGTGTTAGGCTGGCGTCGGTCATGGTTGCTCAGATCTGACGTCAGTACGTCGTGGTACTAAAGCGCATGACCGACGCCATATCCTCAGTCTTTCTTGCCGCATGGTCCGAAGCAGAAGCAGTGTTTGCAAGTGCCGTTCGGCGTCCTAAAATTTTCGTATTCTGAGTTTCAGACCGAAGACCAAGTTGGGCTAAGTACCCCGTTGGGGAATATTTTTGTCTTTTCTTGCCTCAGTTAAATCCGGATGTCAGAAAAAGTGAATAATTGTTTTTCTTGTGGGAAACAGATACCTCATAGGGATTACCACTCTCTCTGTATTCCTTGCTTGGGGCCTGAGCACGACGTAGTCGGGTGTCGCTTTTGTGCTAGATTTAATAAGCGCACCATTAAACTTTTGAGGTAACCTCTGTCAGTAGCATTGTTGGTATCCCCCTTTCCCTTTTTTCTATAAAAAAAAAATCTCTTTGTTATAACTACTGTGTTTACTGTTTTTTTTGTGATAGTTGTTTAGTTTACCATGTTGGAAAAGAAGGGAGCTTCTAGCTTTAAACAGTGCAACCGCAAAATGCTGAACTCTGACACCCATGTCTCTTGTGTATACTGTCTGGGTGTACCTCATCTATCGCTTCAACCACCTTGTTCCATTTGTAAAGGGTTTAGCTCCCAAACCCTTAATGAAAGGAAAAACAAGCCAATTCTGAAGGGTCTCCTTAAGACACCCTTCTCAGGGGCTATCGCTGGGTCAGAGGGGATCATCCCCTCCCAGTAAAGAACACAGTAAAAGACAACAAAGCACAAAAACAAACACAAACTGAACTGCAAATCCCCAAATGAAGAAAACAAATGACTCCAAGCCACAAGTGAGGTAAAGTTAGCACTTTCATTTACTTAATTTAGCAAACGTCTTCAGAGGTTGATATTTACAGCTGTATATGGTGTGCATTGTGCCATTGACTCTTTAGTAAGGTGTATGTAAAAGACCCCAAGGTCATGGTTTGCAACAGTAAATTTGATTACCAATGGTGAGATTTCTCCTACCTCCACGAAAACCTTGTATTGGCTTTGCTTGCACTGATACTTGTTAAAAGTAATTGAGATGTGACTGGAGGGTTGAACAGTTCAGTATTTAGGATACATTTTAGTGTGAGCTGCGTGATGATATCTATTTTCCATTACATACCTTCGAGCAGTAGTTAGCATATTTATGGTCAACACAGTTGATGATAGAATGAGTAACTTAGACTTCAGAGACCAGCTTTATAAAGTTTGTGATCAGATAGATTAGTGTGCCCCCTTCTCTTTTATTCAGTGTCTGACTAATGGCTTGTCTGCAGTCTTGGTAGTTCAGTTTTCCACTGTCCTTTCCATAGATGCAATTCAGTAACAACATTGTGGGTCCATATAGATGTCTTTATATGTGCAGCCCACTGTAATTGTTTGTCTGCAAAGCCCTTTTATAGTAATATATCTTCACCATGGGGTAACCATGCAGAAACATCAAGTCTTCCAATCAGAAAGAAGGGTAGATTTCTTTCTGTTAAATCTTTTTTTCTGACAAGCACTTCATTTAACAGACTAGTAATCGCACATCCCACAAGAATCTCTTCTCACTGAGCCTTGTCGTTATTGGGCAACACAGAATTCTTTAAGCTTGTAGAATGTTTTGTTGCTATCTGGACTTGCTACATTGCTTTCTTTTTATATTTCATAAGTTTTTAATGATAGATTTTTGAGGCAGTGAAATGTACACAATCCATTTTGCTGTCTTGAGATTTTTTTTCAGTTTTTAAGCGAGTAAACCTAATAGGCACAAGCTTCTCTTCATGACAAATCTGGAAATGGTGTTTAAGTGGTTTCATCTACTTTAACCAGTTGAGCACTATGGCAAATACCCAGTCTGAAATGTGATCCTCTTAGGTTCATAGTTCATAGTTTAGTACTAGGCTAACTGCCCTTATGGTCCATTTCAAGCCTAGCCAATTACCCCATGTCAGAATCAAACCCTGCACCTTGTGTTTCTAAGGTAAGCACCTTAACCATTACGCCATCTTTCTTTTAGTTAACTCATTTGTGACAGTATTTTCTGTAAAAATTTGTTGCTGTGCAAGACTAGAACTCGAAACATTTTATTCCATTGGCAGATGCACTGGAAAAATGCGCTCTTGCCGTAGATAACTGTTAATTACAAAGCAAAGTTCTATATGAAATGGAACACACAGCAAAGAACAGCGTTTACATTCTAAAATAAATTGGAGACAGTGACTTAAACTACAGTATTCCAACTGTATCTTTAACTTGATTTAGCTCCCTTACAATATGAACAGAAATTTGAGGATGAAAAGAGCCAACCTTCCCTGGTAGTCTTTGCAAGAGTCTCAGAAAGCTAAATGGACAAAATACATATTAGACTTGTATAATTGCAAATCTGCTCTCTATCTTGGAGGTAAGAGTACATGTCACAGATAAAATGGAGTGCTGTCACATATCTGCATTGCTTGCCTTAGTGCACTTTGTGATGCATTTGCTGTTATTTATTTTTGCCCTCTGTTGAGAACATATTTATAACTTGACAGGTGGAGCCCATATTTGGTCTGCAGAGATACAAACATCATTTACATAAATGTCTGGCAAAGCTGTTTTAAATAATTACATAAAGCAGATCACAAGTCTTCAATCCTTTAACTGAACGATTTGTGACTGATGTATATCCATTTCCTTTGGCGCCTGTGAAATATTCAGTAGTGCCACATTTTAAGTTATTTATTGTTTTTATGTACAGCTTCATTTATATGTTTTGGCTTTGCTGCTATATTAAATAGATTCTTTTTTAGGTTACAGTTGTCTCTGACGAGTCGAGTATGGCACATTCCTGTTTTTAATCCCCTAGTTGTCGATTTCAAAGATAAACTTGATGTTTTGTATATGAATATGATTCATAACTTTGAGATCCAGAACTGTCAAACCAGATTAATCGAACAAGCCATCTTCAGAACTTTGTGTGAGACAAGCTTCACCACAGTTCATGCAGGGAGCTTTGCCTCCTGAACCCCTAAGCTAATGTAACTCACTCTAAGGCTGCAAACATCATGGCAAGTTAAACATTTCTATGATCACCCATCAAATCTATCATGCACAGTCATTCAGGTGTTGCTTAAAAGCAACTTGTGACACAAACTAGTAACTCCTCTTTATCCCATGGTTTAATTTTTTGGGTACATGCAGTATATTAGCGTATTTTATGTTGTGCAGTTTGTCTTTTTTTAAGGTTGCTGGCTTAATTGCTGTCCAAGACTGGCACTTAAAATGCAGTACAAAATATTGGTGGTAATGTGGGCAGTTACTGAAATGTAGGACTGGCTGGATTTCACTCTCATAACACACAGACCTGGGCCTTTATTTACTGGCTTTGTTCCAGAAGAGAATTACATGCAGTGTATTCCAGGATTCTCCAGACACCTGTACACCCACAGTAAAGAACGCTTTTATTCCAAAACATGATGTGCACTTCCTTTAGTGGATTTAGGTAACTCCTGGTACACCTTACTTTTGCAAAAAAAAAAAAAAATACAAAAGATGTGTTACTGTGTAACATTAACTGACTCCTTTTTGCCCAGCAGTAATTTCTTTTACACTCTGCTAACATTTTCCCACTCTCAGAAAGAGTTACTTTGCTTATATGCACTGCAATCCAGAAACTACTCTTTCTTAACTTCTGCACTCTTCTGACTCTTAGGCTCCATCCTTTAACACTATCATATCCTTTAAGGTCCAAGATATACCTGCCTTTCAGCGTCCATCTTTTTGTTTATTTTGTTTATCAGTATGTCTGAAAAGAGCCTTCTTTGAAGAATCACAATCTAATTTTGTGTACTTGTATAATCTTTGCAGTATGATATTTGAATGTTTTGTTTATACTTGACACACCTTCTGCACTCAAGCTGTGGCTGAAAAGGGTCCAAGGGACGGCCACATCCGCAAAAAAATGTGTGTATAAATAAATAACACATTCTTATTGTCTACCAATAGATTCAGATCACTGTCTTCCTTTATATCGGCTCTGAGGTTTTACTTCAGTTAGACTACTAAATGTAACTGTTGTGAAAACTGCCCTTGTCTTTGTGCCTGTTACCATCATCTGTATATACTTCAGCCCTCATTATCTACAAGTTAGCAATGTTAACTGCATCTAATACATTCTTTGTCACTAGCTTTATAAATGATTTTGTATAGCTTATATATGTATAGTATAATACTCTTTTGTTGCAATGTTTCACTCATTCACTACAAGTTTACTGATCATGGCACAGCTTTTTTTTTTTGTTGTTGCTTCTGTGGGCCCCTGGCCCAGGTCATGACTGAAAAAGGTCTTGGCCTAGTTTGCTTTTCCAGTCAAAAATGTAAAGTAAATAAATATTTAACACAGTAGTCAATACAAAGTCCTTTTTTTAAGTCTGACTATGGATTATCTCCTTTGATTTATTCAGCTGAGTTAATTATGAGTCAAGACAAAAAAGGTGCGTTCTATATAGGAAAGGATGATTGTTGGACAGCTTATTTACAGAGGAAGCAGGAAGAAACCTGAATTTCAAGAATATATGGAAAACACTGACACATCCTAAAATTGGGCAGGTAGAAAAGCAACAGATCAGCTGCAGCTTTTTTTTAGGAATTAAGGCTGAAGAAGAGTTATGATGTGTCATAACTTTCTGCTAATTTTGTGCTGATTATGTGTTTGAGTAGATGAAGTAACGTGTCCTAAATTAACTGCATAGCAGAACAAACTATGCAAATTTGCTGAATTATTGCAGAAGTCATCACAGCGACATTAACTGTGTTCATGGACTTGTTCCTTTACTCTTTTTTGAGCTTATTAAAACTGAAAGTTTGTAGTTAGATGCTGCCTTTATATTTCTGCATCAGTTTTTGTAAAAAGGGGAACACAACTATAAAGGGCAACAAATGAAATCTGCTTTTTTCCCCCAAATGAAATTTGCTCTTGTTACTAAATATTATGGAAACAACAGCTTAGAGCAGATGTATTTCATTAGACACAGATGATTCTGTGCTGAAAAGATAGGGGAAAGGTTTGAAAACCACATGAGTTTTAATTGCCACCTGATTCAAAAACTTGACAGTGAATATTAATGACCTGTGTCTTCCCTGTAACAGCAACATTGAAACATGAAGTAGCATGGCTAATCACTGGAAATGTCATATGATTATTTAATTGTGTTGTATGGGTATTTGGTATTCTCTGCTCTGCATGGCTCTCAACCTCTTAGCACAAAAAATCTGGGCAAAAGCATAAATACAGGGTGGGGGATAAAGACCCAAAAAAGGGACAAAGTTTAAATACAAACTTAGAAAGTTGCTAGAATAAAAGGTCTTATGTCGCCATGCATTTTCTGAAGGATATGAAGTCTGAAAATCAAATATTTGTCATTATTTAATGAATTCAAGTCCTTATGGATTTGCCTCAGAAATCCAGAAAATCCCAAATTTTATGAGGAACAGACCAAAAATATGAGGCAAAAATCTGGAAAGTTGAAAGGTATAGTGGCTACCAACACAATCAGTGCCGTCATACTGTTTGTGAAATAATCATGTGGAGAAGTAATTATAGAGTTTAATCAATCCCACTGGCTGGAAACTTCAACAAGGTGTCTTTATTCCTCCCACAGGGATGGTATCATACAGAGAGAGAGAGAGAGAGAGAGAGTCTCCTAGATCTGCTAGCTAAAGTGATTTTATCTGGACTAATCTTTTATACTCTGTATCTTTTTAGTCCCATCACCCTCTGGGTAACAGTTGGTATACCAGACGTCACTTGAGACCTCTGGATTATCTTGGTTTCCTATTTACTGTTTGGGGGCATACTTAATTGCAGCTCTTAATCAGCCGTTAATCATGTTATGTATTCTGCCTGGTATTTTTCTACCAACTTAATGGATCCCAATATAGCTGCCTCCATCAAATCTGTTGTACCTAAAAAGAAAAAAAAAACTTGCCTCAGCCTACTGTTTCTAAATCTGTTATTGCCTTATGCCATCTCACAGCCCATTTCCCTTTTTGCCTGTCACCCTCTGGTGTGAACCCACAGCTCTCTATGGTATGTGGGATCAGACACATCCTCTGGGACGGTTCCTGTACTTGTTTCAGGTTTGAGAAGACCGGGTCTATATTACCATGTCGACAGGGCTGTTAATCGAATGCCTTTACGTCGACACATGTACACCGAAATAAATAAATGTCGAATAGCCACAAAAGTGATTTTTTTCTCAGGGAAAAAAATTGCTGTCCCGTTGTTGGGAATTTGCCATTTCCTTCATTGTAGTGTGATGTCAGAGTTTGTATATTTAAGTTGGGGGGTGTGGGGAGTTGAAGCCCACCACTTCATTCTATATGTCGGTTTGTTTTGTTTTTTGTTGGCACAGTGATTTTTTTTCCTGGGAAAAAAATCGCTTTTGTGTCCATTCGACATTTAGGTATTTCAGTGTACATGTGTCGACGTAAAGGCGTTCGATGAACAGCCCTGTCGACATGGTACTATAGACCCAGAGAGGTGTGAGGTAAGATGCCCCTTGCCAGATGTAGTACTCTGTCCGCAGATATTTTGTCCTGTGGTGTAGATCATAGTAAGAAACGGAGTCTGCACTGTGCCACAGTTGGGTTATTACCATAGATGGAGCTGATGTGGTTTCCTTAGCTTAGAGTGTTTTACAGTCATCTAATTTCAGAGACTGTGCTCCTATTTCAAATGACTATAGTGCTACCTACTCTAAAGATCAGTCTGATGTCACAAATTTTGATGAGGATTGTGATGCAGACGGAAGTGCACAGTCCAAGTCTAATGCAAGTCTTTGGAAGGTGAACAGGTTCAAAAACCCAATCAAGTCTTCATCTTTCCGTAGGTGTTTGCTAGAGTTAGAGATGTATTTGACTAGAAGCAAGCTGGAGCAATGCCAGAGTTTACAGTCATATTGAGGATGAAATTCCAAATGTTTTGGAGATTCTTCCTCTATTACCTGCCTTAGAAGAAGTCTTTAAAACTGTGTGCAAACCTCCTTTGGCTAGTGAACTAGTTCCTAAAAAGGCTATGAGGAAATACAAGGTGTACTCTACTTTTGCACCTCTTTGCTTAATTTTCAATTAACTCACCTGTAGTTTCAGTATCTGCCAGCTCTAATCAAGAGAGCCTTGGCTTCTTCTTACCCTACACTGCCAGATAAAATTGGCAAGTGGTTAGACTCTCAGGGGAAAATAGTTGGCTCGGTCTAATAATGTAGTCCTTAGAATTTTAAATTATCAGGATTTCACATGGAAATTTATTTTGTAATGTGCTTACAATTTAGATGAGTTAATTGTATCTTTGCCTGCTGAACAGAAGTGTTATAGAATGAGATGATTTTAATGTTACTCATGTTTCAAAACATGCTTTGAGGAGTGTCTTGGAATGTGTAGACACTTTTTATAAATGTAGCCACTGCTGTTGTGTTAAGGTATGATTGGTTACATAACCAGAGATTTTCTTGAGGATTTAATAATGAGATTTGAATGCTGCTTTCATTTCTGAATTTGTCTTTGATCCTGCTGCCACCCTTATTTTCCAACAATGTCATAATGGTAAATTGATACATGGGGTTTTTAGAATGTTTGTTTCATATTTCCATGTTCTGTCTAATAAGTTGTCCAACTTCAAAGTGCAGAACAAACAAAACAGTCCCAGATTAGCAAGAATGAGGACACCAAGAGGAAATGGCAGGAGGATAATGCTTCTAAATCAAATAAAAGGGGTTCCTTTCCCAAAAAAAGACCATTCACCTGCTAAAGAATGACTATGCCAAGAGGCAAGAAGGAAGCCCCTTCCTCTTGTCACTCCTCCCCTTTTCCCTTCCCCCAAGCTTTCACTCAACCCAGCAGGATTATTTATTAAGTTCTAGATCAGACTTTGTGAGGACCATTATCTAGGAGCTTCTAGATCCTTATTTCTCCCTGATTAGGGTAAGCTATGGGAATCAACCTGTATGGCACTGAGGCAGCGTGAATGATGAACATAGTACATTTGGATAAATCCTACTTAGCTGCAATAATAGATGTTTGAATTTCACACTGCCTCAGTGGCAGAACCCACCCACAATCCCGCTTATTTTCTATATAGTTTGATGGCATCCAACCTTGTGTTGTTGGTGTCTTTGTTTATTTGTGTTAGTGTTTTATAGCTGCAGTTTTGTTAGTTTGAGGCAATTCTTGCTTCTGGTCTGCGTTGGTTGTTTTTTTATCTCTAAAAGCAAGAAGAACTGACTTAATGTGACAGGTGTAGGCTTCTCCTGATGGGAGAGGTGTGACCGAACCCCTGTCACAGAGAGTCAGAGAAGGAGATTCTAGGTTCTGGAAAGCTGCCAGTATTCGTCTGTGCAGTCATGGAATCCATATGCCACTGAGGCAGTGTGAAATTCAAAGATCTACTGTTACAGGTATATAGGACTTACACAACTGTACTTTTTTGATAACTCCAGTGCACAAAAGCTTTTAACACAGTGACTTACACAACAGAAAGAAAAATTTGCCCCACACTTCAGAAAACTGTGACATGAAAAATAACTAGTGATTCTGTAGAAGTATTGGAGGTATTTTAAAAAAAATTATGGACATTTTAATAAAACAGAAATGTAGAAACAAAGAAAAGGCTCAAGTGGAAAAATTATGGAAGACATGATTATGCCAAGGTTTAGCGGTACATGAAGCTCAACAATTAATGATCAAGATAGGAAGAAATTAGATAAAAATTGTGATATACAGGGAAGTCTCCCAGAACAGACTGTTTTCCAGTGGAAGTTTGGAGATTGGGTGGCAAGAAAGTGATAAAGATCTAGAAGGTTTTGATTACAGTAATTTAAAAGGGGAAGGGAGTACCGGAATCCCGAAGGGGAAAAAGCTGTGGTGGCTGTATTACCCCAAAAAGGATATAGATCCTGCAGTCCAGGCTTCATTAAATAAATACCCATTTGTTTACAAGGTAGGCTATGGGATGCACGGTCCTTTTTCAGCAGCAACCCGGGATAGTGTTTGGTTCATAGGTTGGTACTAGGCTATCGGCCCTAGGGCCTATACAAGCCTAGCTATAACAATTCCCTGGCTATTTCTTCCCACACTATTTACTTCCCTGGACCCCTGTCTAGCAGGGCGACTGACGTGATCCCTGGGGTGAATTTCCTTTCTCCCATCCAGTCGTCACGGTTCCTTTTGAAGAGGGTCAAAGAGGTGCTCTGCTTGACATATATGGGCAGTCTATTCCAGAGTCTGGGGAGTCTCTGGGTCAGGAACCTATCCCTCCAGCATGTTTTGTTTATTGTGATGACAAGGTTTAGATCCCTGGAGCATGTGGCTCTGAGGGATTGGGATTTCTTTAAGTGTAGCATGTCCAACAACTCTGGGTTTGACATGGTCTTGTATGTTAAGCAGAGATCACCTCGGAGTAGACGATATGCCACAGAGTATAGCTGGAGTTTTTTAAGGCGGTCAGCATAGGACATCTGCTTTAGGCCTGAAATTCTTTTAGTGAGGTATTTCTGTGGCCTTTCCAGTTGTTGCAGATGTCTTGAGAGGTACCTCACAAGGTATCTCACAAATGGGGCGTTGTATTCTATAATGGGTCTAATGAGGGATGAGTACAGTGGGACAATGACCTTCTTTTTTCTGGATGAAAAGCCCTTAGTGATGAGGTGAGCCACATAGAAGGATTTTCTGGCTGTTGTGGTGATGTGGTTATTGAAGGTGAGACCACTGTCCACCTGTGTCCCTAAGTCTCTTATCACACTTTTGGTGTTTAGTGTACTGCCACCTATGTGGTAATTCACAGGTACATGTTTTTTCCCAAAGGAGATAACTATACATTTCTTGGCACTGAGCTTGAGCCCATGGCTCTGGTACCAAGCATCTGTTTCTGTAAGGCCCTTTTGTAGAGTATCGACATCATTTGGGGATTCAATAATGGCTCCCAGTTTGCAACCATCTGCGAACTTTGTTAGCCAGAGTCCCTTAGTGTTGGCCTGTACTTCAGAGAAGTCGATGCCAAACAAGAGAGGTCCCAGGACTGAACCATGAGGTACTCCACTTGTCTGGAGCTGGAGTTGGAGTCAGCTACTTTTATAGTGTGGGTTCTGTCAGTAAGCCAGTTGGCAACCCATCGAGTTACGTAGGGATTAATGCCCAGCTTAGTAAGTTTATCTATGATTCCAGAGTGGAGGATGGTGTCAAAGGCCTTGGTGAGGTCCAGATATGCTGTGTGGACTGCCTTACCCTCGTCCACGGCTCTGGAGACCGAGTCAATCAGGTTCAGGAGACAAGAGCGGCCCTTCACGAACCCAAACTGGGTAGGGTCCAGTGTTTTAAGGTTGCCAATGTCTTTGTTTATAAGTTCCATGATAACACGTTCCATGGCCTTGCAGATCAGGCTCGTCAGACTGATGGGATGGTAGTTCCCGGGATCCAAGGTGGATCCTCCCTTGTGGAGTGGGATAACTGTAGCTGTGCGCCACTCAGTGGACATGGTCTGAGGTGAGGGTATGATTAAACATGACACTTAGGTCAGGTGCCAGTTCATTTTGTAGTTCATGTAGTACACAGCCCGGGATGTCAAGTGGTCCCATGGATGCTATATTCTTAGCTTTGGGAGAGTGCATTTTTTACCTGTGTGGCCATTATTACCAGAATTTGGCAATCTTCCGGTATTGTAATGGGCCATTTAGGGGGTGAGGGGGGGTGAAGTTGGCACTGAATCGATCTGCCTGGATATTGGCAATATTTTTGGGATCAGTATATTTAATGCCATTCTGTTGTAGCTCAGAGAAGATCTGAGCATTGCCATTTAGATTCTTGACATAGTTATAGAATGTCTTGTGGTTGTCTTTGGAATCTTTGGCAATTTTATTTTTGAAACTAGCTTTGGAGGATTTTATGAGGGATCTCAGCTTCTTACTGAGGCTGGTAAGGGAGTTTTTTGCATCCTGGGAATTTCCTCTTTTTCTGCAACAGTTTCTTCCTTTTGTTGTAAAGTTTGTTTATGGTAGGGGACCACCAGATTGGCTTCGTTTTTTTGGAGGAGAGCATCTTGGTTCTATTTGGGATGACACGATTCATGCACGAGTGGATGTGCTCATACAGTGCCTTAGTGTAGGACTCGGCAGTCGAACTTTCAGTTCCCGTCTGCATGGGTGTCATGAAGTTTGTAACTTCTGACTTGAGTAGCATGAAGTTGGCTTTGGAGAAGTTTTTTATGGAGGTTTTCTTACTGGGGAGTGGGGGTGAGATGTGGATGTTAAGGGTGATTAGCTTAAGGTCTGACCTGACCAACGAGGGGGTGACCATAGGTGTGGAGCATCGATTTCCCATGCTGTAATGACCAGGTCTAGGATATTGGAGCCCCTGGTGGGACTATGGTTTAGTTGATCCAGGGCATTGGAATTTATGAATTCCAAGAACCATTGGGCAAAGGTGTTGGTACACGAGTAGTTTTCCCAGTTAATGGCAGGGTAGTTGAAATCACCCAGTATTAGGGTGTTAAGTTGTATATTAATATTTTCCAGTATGTTTAGAATGGTGTAGTGAGAATCATGGGGCATGGTGGGGGATCTGTAGCAAGCTACAATTTGGATTGCAGTCTTACCTAGTGTTAGTTGCACCTGGAGAATTTCAGACGCATTGTGTTGGGTAACTAACCTGGTGGTGTGAATATCCTTGGTGAATATGGACACTCCTCCACCTTTAGTGTTTCTATCCTGTGTGGTAAGAGTTGTAGCCTGGTATTGCAGGGGTGCTCTCTGGAGCCTTGAACAAGGTCCCAGTTATTGCACAGATGTCGATGTTCTCCATTTTTAGGAGTGCCTCGAGAGAGTGCATTTTGAGGTTTAGACTTTAAGCATTGAGTAGCATTAACTTCAGATTTTATATGCTTGTACCTGTTACGGTGGTGGTTTTGTCCGTTCTATCCTTTGTAAATGCATTATTAGAGCTGAAAGAATGCATATGGCAGTTAAGATTAGATGCATGTAACTGGCCAGGGATCAAGAGTATATATCTACATCTTCTTATTTAAAATTAAAATCACACTGTATTTAAATTAGTTACACATGTATTAGAAATGGTATTAACACAGCAACAATTTTATGAGTAAATTATTGTATTTATTTATTTATACAAATGAATTGTTAAGTTTTTTAATAGTGTTAAAAGATTGATGTCTTTTTAAATTTATATTTATTTATTAGCTTTAAGTAATATTATTTTTATTGGTTAGTCTGATCTGTCCTATATTGTGTGTTTTATACATATATATATGAAAGTAATTAGTGCAATATATAAAAAATGAAATTAATTAGTGCAATATATTTCCATGGAATTTGATTGAGTAATTGATGGTTGAATTACTATTTATAAAGCAGCTGCTGCTTTCATAAAACTACTCTGAAGAAACCCATGAAGTAAAACGGGTGAAAGCGCTAAGTGAAATGTAAGGTTGTTTAAATGTATTGAGGAGTTTGTTTCTTATTTGTGGTGTTATTAAATGAGTTCGTGATCCAGTCGTGGTTCCTGGTTTTAATTTACGTGGTTTTGTCCTTTGCCTAAAAAAGGGACTATAGGGGTGGCAAGAGCCTTTGCCAGTAACCTGAATCCCAGGGGCGACAGGTGCAGTCCATCTCTGGCAAAGCATTGTGGTCTGTCGATCATGTCGTCCCTGGCAGACAGATACTGGATCCCCTTTGAATGACACCAGAAGCTTAGCCAATTGTTAGTCAGTCATTTTGTCCTTATATTGTGGTATCATTCTGGGCAAAGGCAGGATGCTACTCAAGGCTAGGGTCATACCTGCCTGGGCCACATGATCAGAGAGCTCTTCCATGTTTCTTTTCATGTAGTCCAGGGATGTACGTCTCAAGTCATTCACTCCAACATGGACAGTGACAGAGTCATATTTGTACTTGTTGTGGATTGACTTGAGTGCATGAGGTATGTGACGGATCCTGGCACCTGACAGGCAGCTAACTGTAATTTTCTCCTTGTTCAGCCTGGTGAGTGGGACATCAATGTGCCTGACTATAGAGTCACCTATGACTAAAGTGTTAGGTACGTTGTCTTGCCTTAGGGGCTGTTGCTGGGTGGCACACTGGTGTTGTGAGCTATGTGACACCTTGGATGTGATTGGTGTTTGCGTTTCAGCTTTGGAGGTCCTTGTTGCTTGTGCAGGTTACAGTTAAGGGCCTCCGCATATGTGGATTTAGTGTTGCTATGTGTGGGTGTTGGTGTGAGTTTAGAAGGGCTGTGTTGCTTGAGGTGTAGTGCGGGTGTTAACCTTTTCCTCTTGACTGTCTAGCACAATCTTGGGTGGAGAGAGCTTTGCTTCCAGTTTGGCTATGTAAGTGTATCTCTCACAGGTTGTAGTGTTGGGTGGTAGGAGGAGAGGGTTGTCTGTGTACATGAGGCAATTGCTGCATTGCCCCAGTATGCCCAGATTCACCAGCTGGACAGGAGAAATCAAGCTGACCCTTGGACATGCTTGGTGCTTTTTTTTTTTTTTAATATATAAAGTACAGGAGCTGTTTTCCCTTACCTTAGCAAAGTACTTTGCAGTTATAGGCTGTTTAGTGCCTATAATTAATTTCTCCTTATTAATAAGGAGAGTTGAGTGCTTGTATCAGTTTAAGGCTTCCTAGTGCTTTCCAGCAGGTATTAGAGGAAGTGACTTGCTCAAGATAACATATAGACCCATTTCAGTTTTAAATAAGGATTACAAAGTGTTAAACAGAAACCTCCAATGGGCAAGATGGTGTGCCTTTAAAACAGATAAATGTCCATAAAATATATAAAAGGAACACTAGAAACAAGGCGTATATGCAGTAAAAGCTGATTTAATAAAATGTTAACCATTTAATTCTGGCTCTTTGATTATTGGTAGCTCTCAAAATACAGGTTAGACTTGATGTAGTGTGCCATTTTTGCTAGAAGATGTCAGGTATTTATTTAGTGGATGCATGTGTTTATTTGAATGTCAGTAGCTCAGTTTTGGATTATTTTATATTTCACAGAATGTCTGGATGTGCTGTATCCGATGGCGCAGAAGTGGATATGTGAAGTGTATAGTTGTAAGAGTAGCCATGCATTTTGCTCTAGTCACAGTATTGACGTGCAGATAAGGAGGGTTTGGAGCAGAATCTCCATATAAGCAACAGTTGAGACTTTTGTCTTACTTTTTAGGTTTTGTGAATATGGATGTGAGATGTTAATGTATGTTTTGTCTTGGTTTATGTGCATGTAGCTACTCTTTACATACAATAGAGAGTCAATTATCTGAACTAAATTAATAACCGAACTACTGTGTAAGATAAATAAAGGCACCAGTACTGAAACACGAAGAATTTATTCCAACTCTGCACAGACTTCTTCAGAGTCTGACATTACAACACACAATGTTTAAAACAAACTAATATACTCTCCACACCCATACAATTAACCAATTAATTAATCAAACAAAATTTTTTTCTATAAAATACAAATAATGTTTCTACATCACAATATGGTATTAAAAAATGGCAAACTATTAGTTATCATTTAACATTAATAATACATACAATTAAATGAATAAATATACTCAATATATATTGTGAATTGTAAAATTAAAAACATTTTATCTAAATAATACTACTTAAATATTTCAATTGAGGTTTTAAAGAAACACGTTCATTTGGTTTCTGTGCATGTAGCTACTCTTTACATACAATAGAGAGTCAATTATCTGAACTAATTGGGACCTAGGGTAGTTCGGGTAATCAAATTGTTCGAATAATCAAACATATAATTGAACCAGATAAAAAAAATAAAAAACTTCTAAAATCTTTTTTTTTTCTCCATGCAGGAATTCACTTTTCAACCATTCAGCAATTCCAATGGACAGTAAAGAATATTTTTCACATGAGCTGGCTACAAGCTCAGAAAACATGCTCAAGCAAATACATATAATGTTTACATATTCAGACTTTGATTTTTCCTACTGAAAAGTTTGGTTCTGATAATTGACATTTGGATAATTGACTCTCTACTGTATTCATTGTTGTGTGCATTCAGAGTGTGGAAGTGATATAGTAAACAAGTTTGGATTATAGGTTTCCCGTGACCTGTACTGTGTCCTTTTTAAAGTGCCTAGCTGATCCATACTGTCATGTTTGGAGTGACAGCAGTTGTCAGTTTACTTGGCTCTGTCTTGACAGGGTCTAGGCTACCGAGTTAATGTGGCAGTTAGTCAGGTACCAGATACCAGGCATGTAATTCTTTCTGTTGTGGATGCCTCCTGTGTATATTCTTTCCCTGATCTTATCAATGTTCGGTGACTTGTTTCTTCTTCCTAAATCTAACATCTCAATGTTGTGTAATGGAGGATACAAGCTTCTTAATTGTAATCTACAGCAAGCTAGGTCTTGTTTCACTTTTTGTACATTATGACCTTTCGTCACTGAATCCTTCTTTGTTTTGCATAAGATGGTGTATTCCCCACTGCAATGTCTTTCTCTCATAAAAGCTTGGTTGTAGTAGTTGGGATCTCTGAGAGTCCACTCCAAGTAAAAGTTCCAGAATTTTGCAGCAGATCTTTTCAACTATAAATTATGTGTGTGTTTTTTGTGAAGCTATGTATTATTAAATATCTCGATGGACAGCATTTTGTCTGTTTGCATAAGTTTAGAGTTGACGTACTAAGCAATTCATGCTTTGGATTGCTTGTTGGGTTAGTTGCGACTAAGTGTGTCTTTGGAATTTTGACTTTAGGACCAGTTGTTACCCATGGCTACCATTACAGAGTGGTATGTATTCAGGAATGCATTTGCCTGTTGGTGGTAACTTCTTTTATAGCTGTTTTGTAAATGTAGGCAACTTTCATTCTGATTAGGGGCCAGTTGGACTGCAGGACTTGAGTCTCCCTTAACTATGAATGTTATCAGATAGTTCCTGAAATAAAACAAACCAGAGGTGCTGAAGTTCTGAACCTGTTAAATTAGATACCAGATGTACTTAAGGTCAGTATTTACTTACTTCAACAAATGTCCAGCTTAATTGGCGTAGCGGGATTAAACCATAACTGCAACCCAGGCACCCATACTTCACCTAGGGGCATGGGTGCTTGCTAGAACTTGGGGTGGATGAGAGGAATGATGAGACTAAAGACTGTTCACCTCTTCTTTGTGGGAAGGATGAGCTCTGTGTGTAACGTACTACATAGTAGAATCCCTGGTGGGGCAGATGATCACAGGAAGCTGTCTACAAGGGAGACTAGTATGATCATGTAACATGTGGGGAGACAGAAATCAATCACACAGCCCTTTACACGCTACGGCATGAGCAAGGAGATCAGTAAGGCTAGAAAAAGGAGAAAAAAAAAGATGGCAATCTTAAAGATAGTTACTGTTCTAGTCTCTCACCCATTAGGTTGTAGAGGACACATAAATGCCAAATAATTTGACGGTTAGGCAGTGGGCAAAAAAAATTATTAGAGTAAGTAATAAAGTATATGAAGCAGTTTTAAGATGTGACATGCAACTGAGTTGTTTTTTTTTTCATCATAAAATTACAGCATTAACAATTAATTATGATCATGTCTTTATGGTAATAAAAATGTTTTTACTTTCTGCAACATTCAAATTATATTTTTTGATATTACGAACCACTATAAAAGCATAAGTTCTTTTAGTTTCCAATAAACATAATTATAAAAATACTGGGTGTGGATGCACCACTATGAAAAATGTATGCTGTACCTGAAGTTTACAGCAAAAATGCAGCTTGAAAAAATATTGTTATTTTGAAGTATCAAATCGTGTGAAACAAGTGATAATGACTGTAGTAGCGTGTACTGTATGATGACTTAGGATTTCTTTTCAGAGTTGTATGATACAGGTACAGTGCAATGAACATGTGTAGATTTTATCCATTTCTTTTTGCTTGCATTACAGGCTACGTGTGTAACTGCAGTAGTACTGGAAGTACGAATGTGCATCAATGTAATGCAACAACAGGCCAGTGTCAATGTTTCCATGGCTACAGTGGTAAACAGTGCGAAGTATGCGAAGATGGATTTTATCACAACTCCACAACGGGACACTGCCTCCCCTGTAACTGCAGTACTCTAGGAAGTATCAACTCATCTTGTAATAAGTATGAACCCTTCTTTTTTTTTTATGTAGACTAGCACTGCTTTTGCTTTGCTTGATGTTGCCTACCTGCCCTGGTTAGCATACCAAATAACTTACTGTAGAAATTTTTTGTCTCAGTCTTTCAGGTTTGGATGCACTATTTCTATCTGTAAAAGTATGAGTTCACATTCTAATGTACCTTTATTCTACATTTGCCTGACAGCAGGGGGAGGTAATTAGCATGTCTAGTCTACCCTTTTAAATGCCTTAATATTCTTCTCTCCTCTACATTCCTGTCTTCTGTTGTATCCTTTGCCTACCTGTTCCATGCCTTCTTCAGTGTCTTTAGATTCTCTCTCATCGATTCCATTTGTCCATTCATGGCTTCACAACCCTTTCTGTGAAATAGTAGTTTTGGAGATCTGGGGAGTAGTTACTCCATGCAGTCTACTGCCTTTGGCCCCTCCTTCTGCCTACCATCTTTACAGTTCACAGAGATGCCTTAACATTTCCTTGACATGATTTTCTGCACAAGTGTAATGTCTTCTGGTCTTAAGTCAGAAGAGCTCTAGATCCTCTAACCTGCGGTTATATTTGTTGCCCTGCATCACATGGATCTTTCTGATAGTTTTCCTCTTAATTCCTTCATGTAGCTAAAGTGCACTTTTTATGCCTGATGAATAGTGGGATGTAGATGGTGCATTGATTTAACAACACACCTGGTACAAAAGAACTCATCTTCTGCAGACACCTGTTTTTTTTTTCTAAATGTTTCTTTTCATTTGTGTAGCTGTTGCCTATCCTAGTAGATTAGGCTGTCACTTCCTGTGTAGACATAGGTTGCAAAATATGTGTGATTTGGTTGACTTCTCTTTTGTGAGATTAAGAGAAATGTATACCACAGAGAATGCCATCTTTATGGAACTGGCTTCCCTTCTACATGATGCAAAGTACTTCTCTTACTCTGTTCAGACATTGCTTGGACAAATGGATTGGTAACTACAACTTCACCCAATAGCACCAGCGTGGAAAGGGGAAACATTTAAGTACCCAACATATGGTTGTGATCTTTAGAGATTCATACTTGCATCACCAATTTTTGGCTATTCATATTTGTGTGGGCAAGATACATATTACAAAATACAAAAGCTAATAATTACCACGGGAATGGAAGATTAGGCTTCTTAAGATCGTCACAAATTAATAGCTTAGTAAGTACCCTATGAACTTAGTTGTTTGCTTGCTGATCTAAGATGAGCCATGTTCAGACACTCCCTGGCCCACTGAAAGAATATGATAATAACGTACAAATGATGACAGTAACAGAAATGCAAGAATTGCAATCAAATGCACAGTATGCTTGCATAATCATTAAGCTACAAAGATACTGACCACTTGTGATCATCAGGACTGGTGTAATCATTGAACGAAAAGAAGGTATACACTTGATGAAATCTGTCTAGGAAATCACATTATGATGCATAAAAGAAAAAGTAAGTCCAAAAGCTTATAAGCTACAGTATGCAGTTGCCTGTACAGGAACAGAAAAATTATAGCTAAAAGCTATCCTTTTCTGCATATGTATCATGAGTGTTGCATTCAGTTCTTCACTTGAAAACAGTACCATCAAGGTCCTAAAGATCAAACTTAGAGCTTTTTTTTTATTTTATTTTTTTCCCCCATTCATTTCAGTCATATGCTTTTCATGCACATGATTTTCAGCAGTCTCCTTTTATGACGCGTACACGGAAAGCAATGAAATTTTGATTAGGTTGTTAAACACAGCTCAAGAACTTTGATTTGTCTGATTTGTACTTCAACCAAAATGTTAACTATATTTTTATTGTAAAGGGTAAGAGGGTAAGAGAGCGATCAAAAATGTCTTTGTGAACCATTTTCAGATGATGAGGTACAGCTTGCATATGATCATTTAGTGCTCTGGATTTTGATGGTGTAGAAGTTGATATTTGTAAGCAATTTTGGTTAGAACTGATCCTCGAGTGACAAAATACTTGAAACTAAACTTGACAATTCAGAGATGGCCCTTTCTTAGTAAAAGATGTTTGCTTATTGTGCTTCCTAAGCCAGGAAAACAAGCAAAATCACAACGTTAGTTGCAGCTATCCTCTGTAGCTGTTGAGCTGTCTGTCCACCATTTGGCTGCAACGTTTGAATGGCTATTTCCCTTGCATATAGACATTAACTAGTAGAGTCTGCAAAAGAGTGAATATGTGACTCCCCACCCTTATTGCCTGCTGGATGGAACATATTGAAATAGTTGCAAGCATGATCCAGTGAATTCTGTTTTCTTAGATTAACAGAAAGTCTTTAAGGTAAAGTTATACTTACCTGAAGTTCTGACACAATTCGGCTTTCCAAAAATTGTGACTTGGGTGATTCAGAATATTTGTTGTGGTCTTAGTTCTTCAGTTGTGATGAATGAGTAAATATTGGAATACTTTTGGCATTATTGTGCTACATGCTAAGGCTGTTACATTACTTTTCCTTCCAGCAGTAGGGCTTTTAGCCGCTGCTGTCTGCAGACTTGAGGTCAGTAGATTGGTCAATCCAGTGAGTAAGGAAATTGTTTTTGGATCACTGCTTAATGCCGCCATCCAACCCTGAGACTCCTGCACAGGTTAGCACACCTAGTTAAAACATTTCAAGAAACTCCACATTATCAGTAAACAGGTAATAAACCCAAAGTATGCTTCTGAATCAAGCTGTTTGGGAACTGGAAATGTGGTGGTAATTACAGATTAGAGGTCCATTTGCAGCTTTACTGTACACAATGGGGGAGGGGGTTATTCTTTCTCTTGCAGTTTCTGTAACTCCGTTGAGATATTGGGAGATTATAATCTCCAGAAAGAGTTCTGAAGTGAGATTAAGAAAGGGCAACCATGTGAAGCACTGATTAGCTGATGTCCTTCCATTCACTAGTTGCAGTATTCTTCACTTATGGGATTGTCTGCCGTGGGTAACCCGGCATCCAGCTAGTATACCAAAGCCTAATGTTGCTTTAAGGTACACCTAATTACACCTGTATGCTCCTTGCAATAGCATAGGCATAAATGTAGTGTCTAGATGTACCATCTTCAGAACTTCTTTGCCACCAGTCCAAACGCATCCTTGTATCATCGGTCTGAATGCCTACATCATTTTTTGCCAGTTCGAACACTTTTTTGTTCTCTGGTTTAACATCTATGCCTTGTTTGCTGAAGTCCAAGCAATCATCGATAGGTACCCCACTGAGGTTTTGTTTTTTCTTTGCTTTCTTTTTGCTTCTGGGGTTAATGCCATCCAGGAAGGTTATATACCAGTACAGGAGATGGATTCCCCATAAGGACCATCATGATGAGTGTATATTAGCTTAGGAGCCTCTCAACGACCATATAACCTGTTCAGTTTGTCAGGCTTTTGTACTAAAGACCTTGCATAGTAGGTTTTCTTCCCTTGCCTTCTGTTTTGAGAACCAGTGCCTTAATCTTCTCGCTAAGGATACAGTGGAAGGAGCTTACCGCCCCAGGGATCAGCCATTAAGGAAGAAGAAGGTTAAAAAAAAAACTAATACCATAATCTTCCACTGTCCAGCCTCTACTGGTTGTTTCTCCCAAGGTCGGTGAGAACCCGGAGGCTCACTGGCTTGGTTGGCTTCCTCTGCTATGATTGGGTTGGAGGCTGGTGAGGATCCGGCTTGTGGCACATCCGACGAGGCTTTGCAGGTGTCCTTTTTGGACATTCAAGGGGAACCACTATTGATTATTTCTGAGCGGCCTAGGGGTGTTCTGTAGATTGCAGTTAGGAAAGACGTTCCTACTACAGTTATTGAAAGCCATCCTGGGTTAGAGCCTCTTAAATTTTATAGGATAGATGTTCCTTTAAACAAGAAATAAAAAAAGTTAATCTGTTTCTCCTGCTCATAGGAATCCACGGAGTGAGTGGCAGGCTTTTACTCAGTGTCTGTTTAATGCTTAAATGGCATTAAAACCTCCTTAGGTTCATAAGACATTACTAGGCTAAAAGCTTTAGGGCTGTTACAAGCCTAAACAAGTTCAACCCTTGTTCCCTTAAGGCTCTAGAGATATGGTCTATGTTATAAGTAGATCTAAATCAGCACCGACTGCCCCTATCCAAGAGGGACACAGATGAAACCCCTGGGGTGATTTGCTGTTTCCTGTCCAGTCGTCCAAGTTACACTTCAAAAGGGTTAATGAGGGGCTCTATTTAACCTGTATTGGAAGTTTATTCCAGAGGAGAGACAACCTCTGGGAGAAGTATATGTCTCTCCAGCAAGTCCTGTTGATATCACATGCTAGGTGAAGGTCCCTAGAGCAAGTGAATTGTGTACCATTTGACTTATGAATGTGCAGCATTTCCATTAAGGCAGGATCAGAGGCTCCTCTGTATGCAAGGCAGAGATCATCTATGAGTAGATTATATGAGACAGAGTATAGTGACAGTGATTTCAGTCTGTCTACATAAGACGTGCCAAAAACCCAGAGTTTTCTTTGTGAAGAACCTTTGAGGTCTCTCCGGTTACTGCAGGTGCCAGTTTATGTACATACCAAAGCGAGCACTGTACTCTGTTATTGGCCTGATGTGGGAAGAGTACAGGGGGGTTATAACCTCTTTTGTTCTGGAAGCTGTGACCTTGCTTATGAGTTGAGCAATGTAGAAAGCCTTCCTTACCACTGTGTAGATGGGGTGATCAAAAATAAGGTTGCTGTCAACCTGTGTGCCCAAATGACTAACAAATGATTTGGAGCTTAGGGTGGTATTTATTAATATGATAATCTGCAAAGACATTGCCTTTTCCAAAGGGGATGACAAGATATATGAAAAGATTAAGAGAGAAGTTAGAGGAAAGAAAAATACTTCCACAAGAAAAACTGTTATAAGCTTCAAATAAAACATTGTGTTCATTAGTACAACAGATTTGTGAAAAACGTTAAATAGACCAAGAAACTTGCTCTGTTTGGAAAAAAAAGCATCTGAGGAAGTGGAAAAATATAAACAACAAAACCTAGAGATTTTTGAAGGGCATAAAAAAGAAATATGGACATGGGAAAGAGAGATTTGATAATGGTGCAAAATTTATGCAAAGCTGAAAGCCAAATGAATCAATACAGAAAAGGCAGCCCCAAATGTATTCAAAGAGAAATACAGACAAAAGCATCCGGATACGGAAAATTTCACAATAAAAAAAAAAAATCACACAAGAGGGAATGTAGAAAGGAAGATTAGTAAAGTCATCGTCATCATCATCTTCTTTCGGCTGTTCCCATTAGGTGTCGCCACAGCGGATCATCTGTTTCCATTTCTTTCTGTCCTCTGCATCTTGCTCTGTCATACCAACCACCTGCATGTCCTCTCTCACCACATCCATAAACCTTATCTTAGGTCTTCCTCTTTTCCTGTTACCTGGTAGCTTCATCCTTAGCATCTTTTTCCAAATATACTCAGCATCCCTCCTCAGCACATGTCCAAACCAACATAATCTTGCCTCTCTGGCTTTGTCTCCAAACCTTCCAACCTGGGCTGACCCTCTAATATACTTATTCCTAATCCTGTCCACCCTCTTCACATCCAGTGCAAATTTTAACATCTTTAACTCTACCACATCCAGCTCAAACTATTGCCTTTTTGTCAATGCCACTGTCTCCAACCCATGTAACATAGCTGGTCTCACTACCCTCTTGTAGACCTTCCCTTTCACTCTTACTGGTACTCATCTGTCACAAATCACTCCTGACACTCTTCTCCACCCACTCCATCCTGCCTGTACTCTCTTCTTCACCTTTCTTCCACATTCACCATTACTCTGAACTATTGATCCCAAGTATTTAAACTCCTCCACCTTTGCCACCTCTACTACTTGCATCTTCGCCATTCCTCTGTCCTCCCTGTCATTCACACACTTATATTCTGTGTTAGTCCTGCTGACTTTCATTCCTCTAATCTCTAGAGCATATCTCCAGCTCTTCAGGGTCGTCTCCACCTGTTCCCTACTCTCACTACAGATCACAATGTTCTCTGCAAACATCATAGTTCACGGGGACTCCTGTCTGATCTCGTCTGTCAACCTCTCCTTCACCATTACAAATAAGAAAGGGCTCAGAGCTGATCCTTGATGTAATCCCACCTCCACCTTAAACGCATCCGTCACTCCCACCGCAGACCTCACTGCTGTCACACTATCATCGTACATATCCTGTACCAGTCTTACATACTTCTGACACTCCCGACTTCCTCATACAATACCACAACTCCTCTCTAGGCACCCTGTCGTATGCTTTCTCTAAGTCTACAAAAACACAGTGCAACTCTTCCTGACCTTCTCTGTACATGCACTATTGTAACTGTTTAAATGTATATGTTCTAACAGAGGAAATGGAAGGTTAACCTTGGTCCAGCAAACTTTAAAATATATCTGAAATTAAATCACTTTATTGGCTAGACCATAAAGAGGTTATCTCACAGGTCTCAGTGCAGCCATAGACACAAAGTCTGTACTAGGGAGCTTTCTGTATTGTCTTTTGGATAAACTAATTACTACTCTGGAAACTTGGACGTATGTAATTGTTTTATGACTTCCAGGACCTACTACAGATCTGAGCAAAAGCCCTTGTGTGTGTATTTTTACAAGTAGGATCTAGATCCTGCCAGATTCCAGCAGTGGGTATTTGCATGGGAATTATAAGTCAGATGACCAGACGTGATGTCATTCTGCAAGCTGTCCCAGAAGCAATATTTCAGAAATTATTTTGAGAAGTCTCTTAGTGAGACTGAGCATTCTGTATTCTGTCTTGGGCCTGATAACAAGAAGGACCATTCCCCACATCATCTGCCTTGCTCTGTTAAGTAAGTAGGGAATAGTATAATTCTCTTAGAGTCAGTCAAGAATGTAGTGAAGCTTAGTTTAGATATTGATTTTCTTTATTTGTCTGAACCTGTCCTTCAATTTTAAGTATTTCCTGTGATTTTGAACTCTGATGTCATTGTGAATGTGTACTTAGTATTTTCTTGTTCTTTTATTAAGTATATTTAAACATGTCATTGTGGCTGATCTTTGTAGAGATGTTTAAGTTCTGAGAGTACTTGTGTTTTTATCTGGTAACACTGTGTGGGCCACTCCTAATACCCTTGCTCTTGGTCAAAATATAATTTGTATTAATATAATTTTCCTCAGTATATTGGGTACCCTTGGAAGAGCCTTAAGGTAGCTGGCAGGAGTGTGTGGTGGCAGCAACAACTACCTTATTGTCTGGGGAAAAGGGGACATAGCTAGTAAGCTTTTACGACATGATAAAGGACATGTTATTATTCCAGTGATATAAATTTAAAGGGGGATATTTCAGGGTGACTCCCTGTTACTGCTGCTATTCTGTCTTCCCTTAACCCATGAATCTGTCTACTTAACCCATGAAGCTGTCTACTTAACCCATGAAGCCGTCTACTTAACACATTAGGTCATTACACTTCAGTGTTTTCTAGGAGCCATATAATAGCTATGGCCTAATGTGTTAAGTAGACTGCTTAATGTGTTAAGTAGACAGCTCTCTCAACGCATTAAAAGCTAACACGCTTTCAGCGTTGCCTGGTAACCAACAACAAGCATTAGAGCAGAGGAAAAAGCGTTCCCCAAACGTCACAGCAGGAAGAGTACTGACTTCACCGTTGGACCTTCCGAGTCACTCAGCACATGGTTTACCTACTAATCGAGAAATGGATACGAATATACCAGGACTACAAATAGATTCTACGGATTTACCATTACAGAGTTTTAATTTCAACAGTTGGACTGAACGCCAATTTATATTTAACAAAGGTACTGTTATACGTAATACTACCAACAGTATTGAAAAAGATTTTGACATTTTAAGGAATAAACTTTACGCATTTAAAAGTAACCAGTTAGAGATAAATTACCTCAAAGAATGTGTTTCAGTCAAACGTGTACTGAAGGGGTTACACTTTTTTAAGTTCCCTAACAATGTACAACAGGGAACTCCATATTACAACAAACTATGTGAAATCTTTGATTAAGCTGGCTTGGAGGTTCTAAAAGTAATGATTGCAGAGTATGAGGCGAAAGCCAATAGTTTGCTAAATGAGCTTACTTTGTTAAACAATTCCTTGGTTAAAGACTCTAATTTTATATCTGTTAAGATTAATTATGACAATGTTTTTAAAGAGGTAGATCAATTTTGTGTGAAGATTTTGAATCGTAAAATGCGTACGTTAGAGAGAGATTTGATAGAATACAGAGAAGGTGTGGCATACCCTGTTCCTGGAAAACCACGTAGATTTAATAACCAGATGCATGAATTTGTTAACCACAGTACTGTATTTGATAAGCATTCTGATACATTTGATCCACCACTATGTAGGAGTGAAAGATTGGCAGAAAAAGAAAGGAAAAATTCTTATCAAGATTTTCAACAGCCCCCAGACAGAGTAGGGGGGAGGGGGCAGTGATACCACCAACAAGGTTGGAACAACAGACAATTAGTTCCACATAACATCAATTTTGATTAATTTTGTTATGAGATCATAGAAGACTGCACTATTGTTAGGAATGATAATTTTGTTATTTATAATTATACAGATTTAGAGGTGAATCATTGCACATTTGGGTTATTCACCCGAGGGTTTCATTTTGTTCCCCTGCACCCTTTTAATTTAACCCAAGCCCTTGTTGATTTAAAACTTTTTACAAGGCAGCTTAAATATACATTTCAAAGGGCAGGTACAAGCTAAGAAGAAACTCACCCGAAAGAGCACATTTAACCCCCCCCACACACACATCCATCTATTAAAGTTTTTGAGGAGTTAGTAGAGAGAGACTTTAGGGTTCTACACCATCAGAACGCCTATACTTTTCATAGTAATTTGAAAGAAAACGTAACTCTCTTGGTTCATGAACTTAAAGACAAAAAGATCAGAGTTATGAAACCTGATAAGGGTGGTGGGGTAGTTCTCATGTTTAGTACATATTATGACACTCATCTTTTTGGGATGTTACAAGATTCTGAACAATATGAAGTGGTCTCAAGAAATGAAGTCAATCTTGCCACATCCAAAATAAATTTTTTGCTTACTGACCACCTACTGCAGAGTGTGATTAATGAGAAATTATTTAACTACTTGCATGTAGTTAAACCTAGAATTCCTGTCATTTTCGGAATTCCGAAAACGCATAACGGGGTATACCCCTTAAAATTTAGACCCATTGTTTCCGGTGCCGGTAGTGTCACTGAACTACTCGGTAAGTTTATTGATTTTATTACAAAAAATTTTGTTTCCTCTCTAACAAAGATTTGTAAAGACTCATGGGATTTTCTTAGAGGCATTCAGCCTGAATTTTATGAAGCTAATCTACTTATGATTACAATAGATATAGTGGAACTATTCCCCAGTATCCTCCATAGTATTGGGGTAGAATGGTTTAATGAGGTACTGAGTTCTGAGGCCCATCTGGGAAGTAAAGTTACTAATTTGGTAGCAGAACTCATGGAAATTGTGTTAGAAAATAATTTTATTTATTTCAACGGTGAGTTTTACAGACAAAAGAAGGGTGTTGCCATGGGTGCCTCATGTGCTTCACTCTATGCCAACGTAGTTTTACACAGATGGGAACAGAATTACATTTTTGCAACTAAATGGGTTAAATTTATTACCCACTACAAGAGATATGTGGATGACATTTGTATTTTATGGAACGGTTCGCTGGAGCAGTTCCATGAGTTATTTAAATATTTAAATTCTACTACTTCTTTTTTATCTTTTACACATAATATTAGCCTTAACGAACTGCACTACCTTGATGTGACTTTATATAAAGATACTTCTAAGAATCAGTTTCAATCCAAGCTCTTCAGGAAACCAAGTTTTTCCAATTCCTATCTCCACTTTGAAAGTGGGCACCCCTTCTTTCAAAAGAGGGGCATTATGAAAGGTCAGTTTATTCGGGCCTCTAGAATGTGTAGCACTGCTATAGACTATATGGAGGAAACAGAAACTTTGAAGAGATTATTTTTAGAAAGAGGTTACCCAGTTTCTTTAGTAACTGCTTTGGCTGAAGAAGTGACACTCAATAGGGGCACAAAATATCCACCTTTACTGGGTAGAGGATTTCCCCAGATTTCTGAGCACGAAGTTGAACCCAATTTAAGTTCACACAATTGTTTTATATATACCTATTCTTTGGGTTCTCTTGAAATTGAGAATGTGATAAGGAAGCATTGGCCTTTACTCACTTTACATGATGAACTGAACAATTTTGTTGACCCACATCCAAGCTTTGTAAGAAAAAGGGATGGTAATCTTAAGCAATGGTTTGAAAAGAAAACTTTAGTTAAATTTGGACTGGACAATCATAAACCAGGCACTTTTAAATGTGGGGCCTGCAAACAATGTTCGGCCATTTATAATGATTTGATCCTATTTATTCCATCTAGAAAGTATCTTTACAAAGCTAGTCGCTACTTCAGTTGTTCATCTAAAGGGGTTGTTTACTTAGGGTTATGTACAGTATGTTCAAGTTTTTATATAGGAAAGACTGAGAGACCCCTTAGAAAAAGGATCTACGAACATTTCTACGATGTCTCTAAAGCTACAGAAGCCAATGCATTTTTTAAACATTCCTTGTTTTGTCCTAACATGCAAATTAATTTCATGGTGTTAGAACAGGTAACACCAGATGCCCGGGGTGGTGACTGGGAGACAACACTAGAATACTGTGAGTAGTTGTGGCAATTGAGAGTAGATGCTGGTAAGGCACCCGGGCTCAACGACAACATCAATATCAGTAGTGTCTTCAAGCTTAGGATGGCCCGATTGTAGTGTTTTATTTCAGATTAGATTTTATACACACCCACTAGATGTGGGGTTATTCACATTGACTGTGAGCATTTTATTTATTTGCTCATACATTTTAATCATACTCAGTTTATTATCAGTACAAATTTTCAGTTCTGTTTGAGCACGAGACTCAGTGTTTTAGTACTGCTTATGTTTTAACATTATTTTGTTATTCATTTCTTCTGGATTTGATGAATACAATAGAATTTTATTCTTCATTTCCATATCATTTATTTATATACAATTTATATTTATTATACATGTACACATTTTAATTTATATACATTTCTTAATGAATGTTTTATTCCAGTCATGGTTGTGTTTATGACGTTAACATTCAGTACTTATTTCTATTGTTTGTGGTTGAGTCCTAAACACAAATTTGTTGAAATGAATTTAACAGGTTAATTGATTAACTTGACCACGTGGTTTTTAGTACTATTATATAATCTAGTCCATTTGGCTATTTGTATAACTTGATAAAGCTCGGTACTACACCGAGCGAAAGCGCTTGTTTTCAAGGGTGGTGTTTGTATTTAATAAAGGAATTATTTCGAGCTGCTGGTGTCGCTTCTTGGCCACGTTCTTTGGTTCTAAGTAGACAGCTTATTAAGCTGTCTAATTAACACATTAGGCCATAGCTATTATTTGGCCCCTAGAAAACACCAAAGTGGAATGACCTCTCATCTTCTTTTTGTGGATGATTTAAAACTGTATAGTCCATCAGATGAGTTACTGAAAGCACAACTGCAAGTGGTTAAAACTTTTTCAGATGATATACGAATGTCATTTGGTCTTGATAAATGTGCAAACGCAACCTTTAAAGCAGGAAAGCTGCAGCGCCAAGAAAACATCAGTTTGGGACAGAAATGTGATGTAAAAGAACTTGAGCAAGAGGGTATGTATAAATATTTGGGAATTGATGAAAAATCAACATTAAAACATGAACAAATGTGAATAAAACTCAGTAAGGAATATTTTAGAAGGCTTAAATTAATACTAAAACAGCATTGATATCTAGGAATAAAATCCAAGCTGTAAACCAATTTGCTTTTCCTGTCTTAACTTACAGCTTTGAAGTGCTTGATTGTCCTCGAAACATGTTGGACAGGTTAGACAATAAAGCAAGAAAAATGCTTCTTGCTCATCAAATGATTTATAAAAATCAGTGCACACCAAGATTATATATCACACGTTCTGAAGGAGGTATGGACTTCCTCGAAATTGATTACATGCATAGGTCTGTAATTGTGGAACTGCACACGTATCTTTTGACTTCACAAGAACCAAATGTAGTGAAAGTTCTTAAACATGAAGAGAAAGAGTCTATGATGACTTCCCTGCTTAGTTAAGCAGAAGCATATCGACATCAAGCAGGAACTGAAATCAGACCAGAAAGTAGATAAAAGTCAGGCATCATCTGAATGTGACAAAAAACAAAAGAAAGAATTTAAGGTGAAGAATCAGATGAGAAGGCAAGAAATGTGGAAAATGCATAAATATAGCTGCAAGTATCGGAAACTCTTGGAGCAACCTTATGTTGATCAGGATTAAATGCAGGAATGGTTAAGGAGAGATGAATTTAAAGCAAAAAAATGAAAGATAGATTAATATTTGTGGCCCAAGGCAGTGGACTACGTACACGTTGGTTTACAAAGTCCATTGAACATGTGGGAGAAACTGACAAATATAGGTTTTGTAAAACAGAACTGGAAACAGTTGTACATCTTGTAGCTGGTTGTGATATACTTATGGCAGAAGAATTGTATACTGAAAGGCATAGTAATGTGGCAAGACTGCTACATTTGGGATTGTGCAAACATTATGGTATTGAAGTGGCTGAAAAACATAGGAAACATGAGCCACAAAGCACCATAGTAAATGATGAAGTTTATATCACATGGGATCACCCACTACCAACAGATCAAAAAAGAGATGCGAGAAAACTAGATACAGTGGTCCATGAAAACAAGTCAAAAGTCGCATTGATTATTGAAATTGCTACACCCACTGACTACAGTGTCTTACTTACAGAGAGAGACAAAGTCATAAAATACTGGGATTTGCAGGCAGAAATGAGGGCAATGTGGAAGGAGGATACCCAGACAGTTCCAGTAGTAGAAATAGGGGCAACAGGTCTTATAAAAAAGAATTTACAGTCATACTTGGATATGTTACCAATACATGTAACTCCATACGGCTTGCAGAAGGAGTAATTGTTGGGCACATTGCGGGTGGTGCGAAGAGCATTTTTTGTCTAACATTAAAGACTGAAGCATTTCTAATTTTATGAACTTTGATCGTACTTTGACTTAGGAACGTGGTCCATTCCTGTCATGGTGTTAGAAACCCAAATGACTTGGAGAAATTAAAAAAGATGATGATGCATTTTTTTGCCCTGAGTTTAAGACCACGACTTTGGCACCAGTCATCGGTTTGCATAAGTCCTTCTTGTAGAATGTTGACATAATTTGGGGACTTAATTACTGCTCCCAGTTTGCAGTCATCAGCAAACTTTGTCAGCCACAGACCTCCTCAGGGGGTTTCTTTTCCTCCTCTTCTTGGTCTTCTACTCCCCTTAACAGGCCTAGTGAACAAGATTCCTCTGAGAAGGAGTCCAATTCTGATGAGGAATTCCTGGATTATTATTCTCAAATTCCTTCTCCTTTGGACTGTCCTGATGGTCCTTTTAAGGAAATGTCCTTAGGGACACCATCTCTAGGAGGATGGAATGTTTTAAATGGGATTGTGCTTAGGTCTCTGAAATTCATACGTGATACTATGAGTTGCTGCAGATGGAATCTCTGAAACCTTTTGCTATTCCTCCTGTCTTGCCTGCTTTGTTGGATGCTTTTTCCATTTGCCTCTAAAGCTCCTGATGCTGTGCTCCTTGCTCCCAAGAAGCCTGATAGGTTTTATAGGGTGCCTGAGGAATGCAACTTCTTGTGTAAATGTTCTGCTGCTTGACTGCTAAGTGATGTCTGTAGCCTCTGACTAGTCTTCTCAGTTGCTTCCTTCACCCAAGTTACTGCCTTCTGATAAAGACAGTAGAACCATGGAAAGGCTAGGTAAGAAGGTTTACACTTCAGCTACCCTGGCTTTTAAGGCTATTAATTATGAAACCTCGTATGTCCAGGTATGTGTTCACTATTCTTTCTCAGGCTTGTCAACTTATTTTTGATCTCCCAGACTCTGAGGATAAAACTTCTGCTCTTTCCTTGCTAGGGACTTCCTCTCAAGTGGTTCGTCATACTAGTAAGTGTAGTTATGATGCAGCAGATGCCTCTTTTAGGGCTGTTGCTTTTGGTTCAGTGATGAGGAGGTATTCTTGGCTCAAGCTTCATCCTTTGCCTGATGATATCAAGGCTAAGTTGATGGATGATCCTCTTGATAAGAAGTGTTTGGGGAATCTGCTGGTTTAAGTCCCTTCAGGATAAGGAGAAAGCCTTACAGGAACTTAAACGTGTGTTTGCATCTCCTGTGCACAAATTTCAGAAAAACTGCTCTAATAAGCCATCCTTTGTTTGCAGGCAATCTCACCCTCCTTCTGTGTGACAAAAGAGTGGCAAGCAGCATAGCTATCAACTTAACAAAAAAAAATCTGGACATAGTCATAAATAATGGGGGGACAAAGCCCTAAAAATAGGGATCAATTTTAAACATTGCTCTTATAAATTTAGAAAGTTGCTAGAATAAAAAGTATTGTGTTGCCATGCATTTTCTGAAGGATGTGAAGTCTGAAACCTCAAATGCCTGTCTTTGTTTAGTGAATTCAGTCTTTGCTAATTTGCCACAAAAATTCAGAAAATCTCAAATTTTATGAGCAACGGATCAAAAATACAAAGCAAAAATCTGGACATTCTGCAGTAATCTCGGCAGTTGAGAGGTATGGCAAGCGGGCTCCTCCTACAAAGGCTACTCAGACTTCAGGGACTCAGAAATCTTCCTTTCCTGCAGAACCAGGTGCTGTGTGACTACCCATGTGTTCCCTGCATCATTCCTCTTGCTGTTTGCCTTTCTCTTACATTTCCTGTTTGGCTTCAGATTACTCAGCATTCTTGGGTTCTATCCATTATTTGCCAGGGTATTTCATAGTATGGAAATCCCATTCCCCCCTTTTATGGCATTCCTCAGCCTCCTTGGGGAAAATCTTCCTTTTTTCCCCCAGAGGTTCTCCAAAACCTTTTGACTCGGGGTACTGTTCAATAGGTACCAGTGTCCCAAAGGTGGGGGGGATTTTACTCCAGAATGTTTCTAGTGATCAGAAAAGAGGGTATTTGGAGACTAGTTCTAGACTTTTTATCATCTAAATACTTTTCTAAAGGTAAAGTTACCCTCCTTTTGAATGTAGTCCCTTCAGACTTTTTTTTTTAATCCTGTTTTGCTGCCTCAAGCCTATATGGTGCGTCTCAGTATAAAGGATGCTTATCTACATATTTCAATGCATTCCTTATTCAGGAAGGTTTTGCATTTCTCTGTTGCTTACTGGCATTTGCAGTTCTCTGTTTGCCCTTTGACCTTCTACTGCCCCAAGCATATCCACCACATGCTTTGCTCCTATGATTGCTTTTTTACAAGTTTCAGGGGGTGTAGATATTTCCTTACTTGGATGATCTGTTGATTCAGGCATCCTCTCTAGAGATCCTGTTGCAAAATCTTCATTTTTGACATTTTCCTTTTTCAGAGCCTGTGGTGCACAATAAACTTCAAAACGTCTTCTCTGACTCCTTCTCAGGGTCATGTTTTTCTGGGTTGCAGGATTCAGACAGTGCCTATGCTGGCAACCCTGCCTCCTCCAAAGGCCTTAACTATCATCTCCTTCTTTCAAACTCTTCTTTCTGTGGCCTGCATTACAGCGAGGGAGGTTCTAAGAGTACTGGGTTTCATGACATCCACTATTCCTATGCTCCCTCTGGCCAAAATCCAGATGAGTTTCACTGGTTTCTGAAGTCAGTTTGGCTTCAACATGCACATCCTCTAGACTTTGTAATTCCTCTTCTTACTTGTCTCAAGAAGGAACTTAATTGATGGATCCAGCAGTTCTCTGTAAATCCAGGATTTCCTTTTCATCCCCTTTTTCCCCTCAAGAACTGTTCACAGATACTTCCGACTTGGGATGGGGAGCAACTTTTGGTTCCCTGAAGGTACAGGGGGTGTGGCCGCCTCTTCAGCAGAAGGAGGACATTAATGTCAGAGATGAGAGCTCTTCTGCTGGCTCTTCAAGTTTTTCATCCTCTTTTCTCTCTGGGCCTCTCAAGATATTCCAACAGACAGGAACCAAAGTAAAAAAAAAAGAGAGTTTGGAAACACCAAAGCAAATTCTCTCTCAGTTTAATTCTCTTTCAGTTTAATTAAACTGAAAGAGAATTAAACTGAGAGAGAATTTGCTTTGGTGTTTCCAAGCTGTCTTTTTGTTTTTCCTCTCAAGATATTCACAGACAATACCACAGTGATGTGGTATATAAATATATAAGCAGGGAGGAACAAGATCTTACCTTCTTTGCAGGTTGGCACTTCTGTATGACATCTTGCTGTCCAATATCAAGTCAGTCTTCGGGCAGTATACAGCCCTTCAGGTCAAAATATTTTGGCAGACAGTCTGAGCAGGTCCTTAATTCAATTCCATGAATGGATGCTTCACAGGGGTGTGTTTGTAGACATTGTCCACCAGTGGGGTACTCAGGTAGATCTATTTGCCTCCCCTCTGAAGACAACTTCCTCTATTTTTTTCCAGAGTCCCAGGTCCTCTGGTGTGAAGGGTGGATGCCCTGTCTTTTTCTTGGAAGGGAATGTTTCTTTATCCATTCCCTCCCCTTCCTCTCATTCCAAAAGTCCTGTTCAGAATTCAACAGGATGCTCCCAGAATCTTGTTGGTGACTACCTTTTGGCCACAACAGCATTGGTAAGCTCCTCTTCTGCATTTAGCCAAGGGCAATCATCACAAGTTACATCACAGGGTGGATCTACTAGCACAAGACAAAGGGATCTCTCATCCATCTCCATCTGTCCACACTTCAGCTGACACTATGATTGATAGGATTTTGATTCCAAATAGACTCCTTTTTTTCTGATGATGTGCTGCAGGTCCTGCAGGAGGCCAGGAAGCCCACTACTAGGAAATCCTACTTATCCAAATGGAAGAAGTTTTCTGTTTGGTGTCTCTCCCATAACATGGTCCCACTTACTGTGGATGATCTTCTGGTTCTGTCTTATTTGTGTGAGTTGCTCATTGCTGGTTTGGCCTATTCTTCTGTTAAGGGCCATTTATCCGCTATCTCTGCTTGTCTGCCTTTATCTCCTTCTTTGGCTTCTAGATTTGAGGCTAAACAGTTCCTGAAAGGTATCCTTCATATGAGAACTGTCAGGGAGCCTATTCCTCCTCTCTGGGATCTTAATTTTGTTTTGCAGAAGTTGGCTCAAGCTCTTTTTGAGCCTGTGCTTCACCTTCCTTGCAACATTGTTGTTGGAAGACTGTTCTTTTGATGGCCCTTACATCTGCCAGGTAAGTGTCTGAGCTTCAGGCCCTTATGGCTTGTCCTCATTTTTGATATTTCATTAAGACACAGGGTGTTCTTGTATAGTAATACATCTTTTATGCCTGAAGTGTTTAATGAGTTTTCACTTATTCATTCTATTCATTTGCCTAATTTCCCCCCCCCCCTCTGCAATCTGCCAGTGAGAGGGTGCTGTATACTTTAACTGTGCAAAGACAACTCAGATTTTATTTAGATAACACTAAGGCGATTAGAAAATCTGATCAATTGTTTGTTTTCATCCTAGGTCCTTAGGATTATCTGTATCCAAGCAAACTATTTCTTTTTATATTTCAAAGGCTAATTCTTTTTGTTATACCTTTCATGGTAAGAGCCTTCCTTCTGTTAAGGCTCATTCTACTAGAGCTGTAGTTTCTTCTGGTGCCTTTTTCAAGGGATCAGATACTAATTCTCTTCTTGAAGCAGCTACCCAGACTTTTGTGCATACTTTTACTAAGCACTACAAGTTGAATGGTATCTCCATTAAAGTCTATGGATGCACTTCATGCTTTTACCTGTGTTGATGTCATTGAGGTTAAAGTTTGCATTTTATCTTCAGTGACACAGTCGTATGTAAAGCAGTATATTTAATACACACACACACACAAAATCTATTGTTGAAAACATTAGCTGATGGGGAGACAATATGGTTTAGCACTTTGCTTACCATATTCCATGGTGGTAAGGTTAGAAAACAAATGTGACCAACACACTAATATTTATTGTGCCATTGAGCTCAGGAAACAGTTTAGTCCCTAGTAAAACATGTAATCTAATTAAGAAAAAGAAAAAGTAAACTTCTTAAAATTATTTTGTTAACATGTTTACTTAATGCATTTTTAGATCATTCTTTCCGATGGCTAGATGTACTCGTATATTCTCTGTGATAATTTTCTCTTCGTTTTGTCTACATGGTATGCTTGATGTGTCTCAAGTGGTAAGATAAACAACTACATTGCTTTTGCAAGTATAACGATGCTTTGACCTAACTGTTATGCCACCATTTTTAACAGCAGCATATGGGCTATTGGATATATATCAACATTGCGTACAAAACTCTCAGGAAAAATAACTAGTTCTGACTTCAGGGCTCTTGTTGTTCACTTTTACATTTTGTGTCTTTCAAAGATATC
Organism: Protopterus annectens; assembly: GCF_019279795.1. Lineage (NCBI taxonomy): Eukaryota > Metazoa > Chordata > Ceratodontiformes > Protopteridae > Protopterus > Protopterus annectens. Next base: position 706,983,638 of record NC_056750.1, on the reverse strand, counting down.
TTTAAGGCTATTATTTCTTTTAAAGGTAAAGTAAGGTTTATCACCCATATGTCTCAGTACTTGAGAATTTCTCAGAATATTTCCAAGTAGTCAGTTATGACACAGCAGTAACCCACAACTGGGTGTGGGTATCGCAGGATTTACCCACAGCTTGTGTGGTTTGATTCAAAGAGTGAAGCCTCAGTGATTAAACAAAGCCAACTGTGGGTAAATGGTGGGATATAGCTATTATTCAGTGACATTATTTAAGAAAGAAACTACTTACCTTTCTTAAATAATGTCTTTGTATAATGGTGCTTTAGTGCTTTTCCACCCTTTTCACCTTTTACTGATGTACTGCACATGCAGAATGTATACAAGTCCCTGCACTTCGACAGTGCATTGGAAGGGAGTCACTAGAGAAGAGAGCATCCCCAGAGCAGTTTGCCACTGTCTTCGTCTCTCATTTTTTCTCTCTTTTGAAAGTGTACTGTTTCAAATTACCTGAATCTTTATTGATTTACAACAATATTAAACATTTTAGAAGGGACAGGGCATATACATTAGAAAAATCAGGGGTGTTCTGCTAAAGTCTAGGCAGTTGACAGGTAAGTGTAAGCAGTACTGTCGCTCAAACAACCTGTAATTATACCTTTCTACTGTCCAGAGTTTTGTACTAGGTCCTGAGTTTTCCCATATTTAGCTTTGTCAGTCATAAAAATGTGTAGATGGTTATACGTTGGATATCCCAATAGAAAGTCTGGTCCCTCAGCAGTGCTTAAGCAGATGGACTTCTTTCTGTTGGAAATTTTTATTTTACAGTGGGCACTCTTGAGTGTGCTGCCCAATCAACATCCAAGCTTTTGGGTACTAATGGCATTTACTGTTATTCTCTTTATGTTTTGACTCTTTGCTGAGAGGAGTGGTTTGGACATTCACATTGCATGTTAGAATTATGCATGCAGTTTTATTTTAATTATTTTGTTTAGCCCATAAATGTAAGTCTGTGTTTTTGGAAGACTGTGATATTCCTGTTCATTGTCATACTTAGGAATTCAGACTCTGGATTTTTAGAGCAAAGTTCAGTGAACAGCTCATAATCTTAATCCTGTACTGTTGTAATATGCTTTATTACCCCCACCAGTGTACTGAGTTCTGTCATACAGTGAGCTATAACCCCCCCATGAGAACTCCTGTTGTAGTCACAGCTGTTAGTTAACTTAATAATGCCGAGTTATAATTTCACTTATTGCTGTACCTCCTACAAGGTGTCAGAGAGAAAATATTGGATTGATTTTCAGGAGTGGGACAGAAATATTTTAACAAGGTTTTGTGTGTGTGTGTGTGTGTGTGTGTGTGTGTGTGTGCGCGCGTGCGCGCGTTTAACTTGTTTAGCGTGGAAGAAAGTCCTTCCCGTGTCCTTGTTTGAGGTGTCTCATGGGTAACCACTCATTGTGAAAGACTGACTGCTACTCAAGAAGGAATCAAATGTGCTTACCTTTATCATTTTTAAAACGTAAACAAAAAATTTGCAAAAATATAGAAGGGAGCCTAATAGACTGTACTACAAGTATCACTTTATGCAGTGTTGCTCAGTATTTACTCCAAGGTGTTATGCATGTCAAAATTAAGGAAGTGTTTGCCCCTACATTTCCTCATAAGAGAAAAATTATTTTTTTATAGACCTGAAAAGAATCCAAACCGAGGCTTCTATCCAAATGTTCTGAATGTGACCTTCATGTTAATCCAGAGCATGCTTCTAAATGGCCCAAATACAGTTGCATCAAGGATATAAGCGGTTTCCAAGACTGAATATATATAGCAGAAATGCTGGGCAAGTTACAAGTATTTTGCTGAAAGTATTCAGATTTGCCTCTCACCCAGATAACTTTGATTTGTTTACTTAAACATACAGAGGTTAGAGAGGGAAATCTGGACATATGAACAGAATTTTTAAAAGACTGTTATGACTGAATAGTAAGCACAAAATGAAAATAAAATGAGGGGAAATATAAATTTCTATATGTACATCAGCTGAGTAATGACCATTAATATAGATGCATATTTTATTGCAAGGTCAAAATAGTAACAAAAATCTGCTTTCTTTTTTATTTATTTATTTTTTTATTGTGAGATCTGTCCATGCATATCTGTTGTCTTAACACAAAGATGGCATTTTATGTTGTTCACATGCCCACAGGGAATGGGATTCCAATAAGAGCCTTTTGATTTGTACAGTAAAGGTTGTGCATCAGGGACACTCACCAACCAGAACACAGGCTGTTTCATTTTTCATACTGAGCCTGCAAGAAACTGCTGTCAAAGTCTTGTCCCTGTTGAATAAAGCTTTTTAGTAAAAAGATTTCTCATAAAGTGAATTAATGTATCTTCCCCTCTTATAGGCTGTAAAAGTAGTTTTTTTTTCATGTATTGTGTGTTTTTGTTTTTCCCTGTTTTGCGCACTCTTTGGTTTGTTAATTAAAGAGTTTGTTTTAATGAAATGTAGGTAGATTTCTTTGATGGTGTGAAATATTGACAAATCTGCTGGAAAGTTGGATATGTTATACTGATTCAAATCATACATAAACTTCACAACCCCCTCAAGTTTAACAACTTCTGAGACATGCTACTACCAATTATCGTCACCTCACCTCCTTTCTTTCCTTCATCCTACCATACCAACACAGCTAGCACTTGACCACATAACATCCTACTCTTTGCATCTAACCTTCATCTCTCATTTTCCTTCCTGTAATGTGTGTGTTTTGTGTGTATATAATCTATATATATGTAATGTGTGTGTGTGTGTGTGTGTACATGGAATGAAATCAAAATATCTAAACCTGTAGTATTGAAAAGTAAATGGAATGACATCAAAATATTTAAACCCATAATGTTAAAAAGTAAAACCTATTTTGTGCAGGGGGACAAACCCCAATGTGGGGAGCTGTACCCCACCTATTCTCTGCTACTTATACCAACTCCAGAATTAGAACAGTGCAGAAAGGGCAAGTTTTCAAATTTTCTGAGTTTTAGATATTTTGTGCCAGCAACGGCTGTTGGATATTTAGCTTATAGGTGTGTGTGTGTGTGTGTGTGTGTGTGTGTGTGTGTGTGTGTGTGTCTTTGTACATTTTATTTATTGCATTTTTTTACTGGGAAAGTCCACTGGGCCAAAAAGTGCCCATTTTCAGTGGAGGTCCAGGAAGAAAAGCTCCACAGTGATATCTACAATACATACATTTTGAAATATACAGTGTATAAATTTAGATAAAAACGCAAATAGCGCTTATAACAATTGAAACAGTAAACAGAGTTTTTTTGACAAATGAAAAGGTAATACCCCTGTAAGTAGATGTGACTACTGACAGTACAAATTGTTACTGATACAGAAAGAGGCAGTGTAGCCGAGTGTAAAATATCAATTTACAATAAATTTACACCAGGGTACAGAAGTGGATTATCTATCAGGAGTAAAGTTGATGGTTAGGAGGTAGTAGAAGATGGAGGGAGGAGAGGTGGGAGTAGAAGAGGGGAAGAAGCAAAGACCGGTATGAAGTAAGGGGAGAGAGAATATCAGGTTATGTGTTGTGAGGAGTTGGTGCATGTACATTGCCAGTGGGAGGAGAGATGTAGTTTCAAAGATTTTTTGAAGATACATGTATTGCTGGTGGATCTAAGTGAGGGTGGGAGAGAGTTCCATAGCTTAGCAGTAGAAAAGGAGTGGAGTGTTTGACCAGCAGAAAGGTTGGGTTTCTCTAACTGTAGGAGCATATGGTTTTTCAGAGCGGAGAGGCCAATTTGGGTGATACAGTGCAAATAGATTAGAAAGAGCAGGGCAGCTGGATGGGTTGAATATTAGTTAATGGGCAGTAGTTAGTTGAATGTATGTAAGATGGTGAGGAAGTTCTAGCCAGTTTAATATTTTAAGAGAGGTACAGTGGTGGGATAGTTGTCGTCCATTGGTGACTAACTTTGCAATTTGTTGTAGCATGACTGTAGTTTGGATGTAAGACTGACCTGTATATTGGTGAAAAGAGGAGTACCATAAAGAAGAGAGGGGAGCAGGAAAGAGGAGGCAAGGACTTGTTCAGAGTAGGAGTTGAGGAATGTTTTGTGTCTGTATAGAATGGCCAGTTTCTGGTGTGCATTTTTAATGTTGTGAATATGCATGTCAAAAGTTAGATGCTCATCTATGGTGACAGCTAGAAGTTTAGTATGAGGGGCAACTTCAATAGAAGTGTTATCTTGGAAGAGAATATTTATGGTGATGGTCTTTTTCGGGGTGAATAACAATGGCTTAGTTTTTTGGGGATTTAATGCAAGAAGTTTGTTAGCCATCCATATTTCAATAGAGCTGAGAGATGCCTGGGTAAGTTGCTGGAGTTTGTGTGGGGAGTTGGCAGTGCGGATGATAGTGGAGTCATCTGCATATTGGATGACTGACCCTTATGTGAGACTAGAGTAGAAGTCATTGATGAAAATGCTTGTCCGCGTTCTATATCTATGTGTATATATATATATATGTGTGTGTGTGTATATATATATATATATATATATATATATATATATATATATATATATATATGGGTTTAGTACTACTGAGCGAAAGCTCTTTTTACCGAAACCAAAACTACCGAGCACACTTTAGCGAAAGTGCGTTTTCACTGAAAATGCACTTTTGCTAAAGTGAGCTCAAGAAAATGAAAATAATGACAGAATGGCTGTTCTGAGATCATTGTCACTTTACCTTTTGGGAATTGTAGACCCTGTCCCTCTGTTGATACATCTAATGTCTTTATTCACCCTACTTCTAAACAGAAGTTTGTGTTTAATCTCCATGCACACTGTAGGACTAGAAATATTATATGTCTAGTTACATGCACAGCATGTGAAAGTTTCTACTTAGGTGAGTCAAACAGAATGCTCTATGAATGTATTGCTGAGCACAAATATGCTATAAAAAGGGCTGATTCAACAAATGCCCTAGGTAAGCATGTTTTTGAATCAGGTTCTTCTCACCACTTTAAGTTTAAGGTGGTAGAAAGGGACTTAAGAGGTGGTGGTTTTGTCAGTTTTACTGAAGAAAGAGAACTATATTGGATTTGTAAGTTGTGTGCAGATAGGAAGCCAGGATTAAATGACAGGGTCTCTTTAAGGCCATTTTTGAAATCTAGAGGTTTACCTAGATGATTAATGCATTGTTTCTATTTGCTGTGTAGTAGTATATTAACTTGAATTGTATGATGCTTTTTTTATTCAGTCTGACGAAGAACCTTGTGTTTGAAAGCGCTTACTGTGTGGATTAAAACCGCTTTTATTCTGACCTCGTTGGTTGTTGGAGCTTCTTTTTGTTTTTTACTTTGACTTTGGTTATTTTGGGAAGTTCCTGCAGTTTTCCTGACTATAGGTAATTTTTTCTCTTGGTACAAAATGGCTGTTGCTGAGGTCGCAGTACAGTGGGAATAAGGGAATATTCCCTTTTCCCCACTGTAGTGCGATCCCGGAGTGAAAATATAAAAGTGGGGGGGTGTAGTACTGTTTTTTTTTTTTTTTTTTTTTTGCACACTTTAGTGATGGTGCTTTTTTGGTGAAAAGTACTTTAGCTAAAGTGTGTTGGGCCAATTATGTTTCGTGGAAATGTGATTTCATGCAATAGTCCTAGATCCACACACACACACACACACACACACACATACATACATACACATGCATATATATATATATATATATATATATATATATATATTATATATAGTGTTGAAGACATCGAATTACTTACAGTCAAGACCATAAGATTGAAGTCTTGAAACTTTGAACTGTTTAAATGGAGATCGACGTAGAATGTGTAACAGTGCATTAGAAGTTAATATGCTAATAGCTTATGTGCATAATCTCTGCTACACATATGCTGTTGACAATTGCTTTGTAAATATTTCTATTTATCAGTGTTGTTCATTTGTATTTTATTGTCTTTTTCTTCGGCTTTTCCCGGTTAGGAGTCGCCACAGCGGATCACCTGTCCGCTCATGATTGGCAAGTGGAGTTTTACAGTGCTTAGTTGGCAGCCCGGCACCCAACCTTCCACAGAAGGCACATGCACGTACTCACTCATGCCTAGTGCCAATTTACAGTGTCCAGTCCACCTACAGCATGTCTTTGGGATGTGGGAGGAAACCAGAGCACCCGGACGAAACCCACGCGACCACAGGGAGGACATGCAGGCTTGGCACAGAAGGCACCCCAGCCAAGGATCGAACTGGAGAAACTCTTGCTCTGAGGCGGCAATGCTAACCGCTGCTTTGTCTATTGTATGCAATTTTGCTTCACTGTGTATATTGTGGAGCTTTTCTCCCTGGGCTTGCGCTCTTCTTAGGACCAGTGGACTTTCCCGGTCAACAAATGAAATAAATAAATTAATTAATTTAAAAAAAAAAAAAAAAAAAGTGTATGTGTGTGTGTATATATATATATATATATATATATATATATATATATATATATATACATACAATTTTCTTTTCTCCATTCTTCCTTAAGGAGTGTTTACTACCCTTAAGACTAGAAGACTACATTTATTCAGTACTAGGTTTCATTGTCTGATTATGTATGTGTGTGTGTGTATATATATATATATATATATATATATATATATATATATATGTGTGTGTGTATATATATATATATATATATATATATATATATATATATATCGATATGTAAACTTTCAAAACGTAGAATTCCTTATGGTCAAAACCATAACATCGAAGTTTGGAAATTTTAAAATTGAAATTAAAAAAAATAAAAACAGGAAAATTTTTGTTACAATTTTGGTGGTGGGGGGGCCCCCCTGCTAATTTAAATATACCTACTCCGCGATTGCACTACAGTGGGGTAAATGTACTGTTACACATTCTATGTCGATCTTAATTTAAACAGTTCAAAGTTTCAAAACTTCAGTCTTATGGTCTTGACCGTAAGTAATTCAATGTCTTCAAAGTTCAAAATTTAGAACTAGACCCGTGTGTGTGTGTGTATATTTATATATATATATATATATATATATATATATGTATATATATATATATATATATATATATATATATATATGGGTCGTCTCCTGTTAGTCGAAAACACACTTTCTTGACAAACAAAAGGTCGAACCAGTTAAGTGAAAGTGCACTACATCGGAAGTGCACTTTCGCGAAAGCTGATTCACCGAAGCATGTTACAGTGGGGATAAGGAAATATATCCTTTTCCCCACTGTAGTGCGATCTCGAAGTTGGTATATTTAAGTAGGGGAGTGTAGGGGGCACAGCTTCTTTTCATGGACTGCTATGGTTTTCACACATCCGTTTTTTGAACTGATGGTAATGTGTAATCCCAAGTGATCTTCATCAACCCCCTTTTTACCTTTTTCTGCATAGGGTTGGGATATCGTCTCTCTCGATTCAATGCCACACTCCTGCCTTCTTTGACACTCATGCTTGACTGTCGCAGATCTTCTCTCGCACAGTCCATCCACCTTTTTGCTGAAAGTCTTCATTTCCTCTAACTTTCTTCCTCTGTCCCAAATCTTATTCATCAAATTGTCTTCAGCTTTTCTGCATGTGTCTGAACCACTGTAATCTATTCTGTTTGATCTTTTCTGCAATTGGAGCTACTTTGGCTTCTGCTCTTATGTCCTAATTTCTTTGTCTCACAGTGTGCTACCACACTTCTCAGGCACTTCATTTCCATCATCTCTAGCTTCCTCATCTGCGCTGCCTTTACTTCCCTGGTTTTTGTACCATACAGTACTACAAGTCGCACCACTATTTTGTACCCATTACTTTTTATCTTCATTGGTATTTTTCTGTCATACTCTACACCTGACACTCTAGGCCAGTTGTCTGCAGCTCCTCTGATTCTAACTTTGACCTCCTTGTTCAGACTTGCCTTCTCCTCAACGACCGCTCCCAGATACTTGAAGCTGTTATCCTGTTCCACTTTCTTCCCTTCTATCTCAGTTCTCAGCTTCTTCTGATTTTCCCGATTTTGCTATCATTACCACTGTCTTATCTGTGCTTGGTTTCATCCCATGTTCCTTCATTTTTGCATTCCATTCCCCTATGCTTTGCTGAAGCTCTTGCTAAGAGTCTGCCTATAATGCCACTTTATCTGAATTCAGCAACTTTGTTGATTTGTCCCCTCTGACCTGTTTGCTAATGTAGTCCCTATTCACTATTCACTATTTTTGTATCTTGGAAGGTCAGCAAATGTAAGCATTCCCACAATTGCATATCTATACATGTAATCAATTTCGAGGAGGCCATACCACCTTCAGAATGGGGGGTCTTGGTATACACTGATTTTTATATATCATTTGATGAACATGAAGCATTTTTCTTGTTTTCCTGTCCAACTGATCCAGTACTTTTTGGGGACATTCAGTCACTCTCCTGGCATGTCTAAAGCTCAGTTCCCTGTTGTTTGTCTTTCGGCTTTTTCCTGGTAAGGGTTCGTCACAGCGGAACTCCGGTCCGTTAATGATTGGCAGTAGATTTTTATGAAACGCCGAGGTGCCAGCTTGACGCCCAACCTTCAACGAAGGACTGCCCATTTATGCACGCATGTCTTTCGAACGCTACTCAACCGTGGGGAGGACATGCAGACTCCACACAGAAGGCACTCCTAAGCCAAGCCGAGAATCGAACGGGAGAACCTCTTGCTGTGAGGTAACGCTACCGCCGTACCACCGTGGAATTGCCCGTCTGTTAACATGGTGAACTTGGTCATTCTGAGACAGTGTAGCAACTGCCTCATGTACACAGACAACCCTCTCCTCTTACCTCCCAACACTCAGACTTGTGAGATGCACTTATATATCCAAATTGGAAGCCATGCATGCACTCTCAAGCCAAGACCGGAGTAGCTGGTCAAGAGGAGAAGATCAACGCCTGCACCACACCACATGCAACACACAGCCCTCCAGTACACCCACCATCACAGGTCTCACATAAAAACACAAACCACACACCCACCTTCATGGAGGCTCTCAATAGAAATCTACCCAAACAGCAGAGACCTCCAAGGCAGAAATTCACTCGACCACCACAACACAGCACAAACCACAAGTCACATACCTCACCTACACAGTGTGCCCCTCAACTTAAGCCCCTAAGGCAAAACAGCTTACCCAATAAACTAATCGTAGGTGACTCAATAATGAGGCACACTGATATCCCACTCACTAGGTTGAATAAGGAGAAGGTAACAGTCAGCTGTCTATCAGGTGCCAGAATTAGACACATAACACACGCACTCAGGTCACTCCACTGTCCATGTGGGTGTGAATGACCTGAGATACACCTCCCTGGACTACATGAAAAGAGACTTGGAAGAACTCTCAGATTATATGGCCCAGGCAGGTATGTCCCTAGCCCTGAGCAACATCCTACCATCGCCCAGAATGATACTGCAGTACAAGCAGAAAATGACTGACTTCAGCAGTTGACTAAGGTTCTGATATCATTCTAAGGGGATCCAGTATCTGTGTGCTTGGGATGACATGATTGACAGACCTCAGTGCTTTGCCAGAGATGGCCTGCATCTGTCACCCCTGGGTTTCTGGATACTGGCTAAGGCTCTTGCCACACCTGTAGTGCCTTTTTAGGCGATGTTCCATAGACCAAATTACCCTCATAACAGCTATAAATAAATGCAATCTCAGGGTCATGCTGCTCAGTGCTAGAAGTTTAAATCTCAAGATGCACTTGCTCAAAGCACTCCTCAAAATGGAGAACATCAACATTTGTGCTGTAATGGAATGGTACCAAGCTGTAACCCATTCCATACCTTTCGGCCCCAGAACATGGACCAAAGCTCATAAGGGATATGCACACCTCCAGACCTGTAGCCCAGCATAATGCATTTGAGATACTTCAAGTACAACTAACATTGGGTAAGACAGCGATTCAGGTTGTAGCATGCTATAGGTCCCCAACCATGTCCCAAGACTCTCACTTCATGTTCCTAAGCATCCTGGAAACTATTAGGGTCCAACCCAAAACACTCATACTAGGTGACTTCAACTACCCCTCCATCAACTGGGAAAACTACTCATGCACCACTATACTGGCCCAATGCTTCCTGGAATTCATCAGTTCCAGTGCCCTGGACCAGCTCATCCTTACCCTCACTAGAGGAAACAACATCTTTGACCTGGATATTACTAACATGGGCAACCGTTTCTCTATACCAGTAGTCAATTCATCCCTGGTTAGATCCGACCACAAACTACTCACAGTGGAAATCCACATCTTACCCACCCGCCTCGCAAAGGTAACTACCATGAAAAACTTCTCCAAAGCTGACTTTGGGCTTATAAAAATAGAGGTGGTTAACTTCACAGCACCCATGTCAATGGAAAATAGATGCATGGCTGCCTAATCATACACCAGTGCACTGTACGAACACGTACATAAATGCATGGAAATAGCCATACCCAACAGAATCAAGAGGCTCTCCTCCAAAAAAAGGAAACCAATCTGGTGGTCCCCTGCCATTTATAAACTCTACAACAGAAGGAAGAAACTGTTGCCGAAGAAGGTCAAGTTCCAAGACTGGAAAAACTCCCTTATTTGCCTCAACAAAAAGTTGAGATCCCTCCTCAAAACCTCTGAAGCCAGCTATGAAGGCAGAATTGTGGCAGACACTAAAAACAACCACAAAGCCTTCTTTAGTTGTATCAAAAATCTCCACGGCAGTACCCAACTTTGCTCTGAGTTACTGCACAATGTTTCCTCCTGTACTTAGCCAACAGATGTTGCCAACATACTGGCTGACCGATTCAGTGCCAGCTTTACCCCTCTCTCACCACCAAAGGACTAATCACAGTACCGGAGGAATGCCAGGCACCCAGCATTAATGCAGCACAGGTTAAAGCTACATTGTCCAAGGCCAAGAATACAGCTTCCATGGGACCCAACAATATCCCTAGATGTGTTCTATATGATCTACAAAGTGAACTGGCACCACATCTTTGTGTCCTGTTGAATCACAGCCTCACCTCAGGCTTTGTCCCTACTGAATGACGCACTGCTACAGTCATCCCTCTCCATAAAGGGGGAGCGACTACAGACCCTAGGAATTATCACCCCATTAGCCTGATGAATCTGATATGTAAGGCTATGGAGCGCATCTTCATAGACTTAACAAGGATATAGGGAATATCCAAAATCTAGATCCCAAGCAGTTTGGTTTTGTGAAAGGTAGATCATGTCTGCTCAACCTGGTTGACTACTTTGAGTCAGTCACCAGAGCTGTCGATGAGGGGGAAGGCGGTTCATACAGCTTACCTTGATCTGGCCAAGGCCTTTGATACCATTCCCCACTCAGGAATTATTGATAAACTCACCAAAATAGGCATTAACCCGTATATCACTAGGTGGGTTGCAAACTGGCTCACAGACAGAACCTACAGTATGAAAGTAGCGGACTCCAAGTCAGACTGCCGACCATTCACTAGTGGAGTCCCACAGTGATCAGTCCTGGATCCTCTCCTGTTTAGCATTAGAAGTCCAGGCCAACACAGAGGGAATGGCTGACCAGGTTCGCAGATTACTGCAAGCTGGGAGCCATTATTAACTCCCCAAGTGATGTAGACATCCTATAGAAAGGCCTCACTGAGACCAATGACTGGTGTCAAAACCATGGCCTTAAGCTTAATGCCAAAAAATGCATAGTCATCTCTTTTGGGAATAACTCAGTTCTTACGAATTACCACATTGATGGGAGTCCACTGAGCACTGAAGGAGTTGTAAGAGATCTGGGGACACAGGTTTCAGAGCAACCTCTCCTTCGACCACCACATTGCCACTGTGGTCTGAAAGTCCTATGTAGTACATCTCATTACCAAGGGTTTTGCATCCAGGAAGAAAGAGGTCATCATCTCTCTCTACTCTTTCCTTATTAGGCCATTCATAGAGTAGGGCCAGTGGAAACTTCGGCCCAAACTGCAGAATCCTATATAAACGCATTCTACGGACATCTCCAGGAATGCATGGATCATGCTATCCCAAACAAAACCAAGACCCAATCATCTAAAGGCAGGCGTCCAGTCTGGTGGACCCCAGCCATAAATAAACTGTACAACAGAAGGAGGAAGCTACTACATGATAGAGCAAAATCCCTAATAGTGAAGGCAGCTCTGATCACTACTAGCAAAAAATTACGATCCCTCATAAAATCCTCCAAGGCCAGCTTCGAGAGAAAAATTGCACAGGACACTAAAGATAATCATAAGGCTTTTTTCAGTTATGTTAGGAACCTGGGATGCAACTCCCAGACTTGTTCTGAGTTGATTCTAAATGACAAAAAATACACTGAACCCACAGACATCGCCAATATCCTGGCAGACAGGTTCAGTGCAAACTTCTCCACTCCCCCCCCCCCCCAAAAGAGCAAGTATCTATCCAGAGGGCTACCTCCCAAACATCTCTGATGCTCAGGTGAAGGCTGCCTTCTCCAAAGCAAAAAACACTGCTTCCATGGGACCAGATGGCGTCCCGGGTTGCGTCCTACATGAACTCCAAGAAGAACTAACCCCTCAAATAAAACAGCTGTACAATCTCAGCCTCACTACAGGATATGTGCCCACAGAATGGCGTACAGCAACAGTGGTCCCAATCCACAAAGGTGGACCCTCTACGGACCCTGGAAACTATCGCCCCATAAGCCTGACTAGCCTAGTCTGCAAGGTTATGGAGAGGATCATCATGGAGCTCATAAACAAAGACATTGGGGACCTACAGACACTAGATCCTACCCAATTCGGCTTCGTCAAGGGCAGATCCTGCCTTTTGAACCTGGTCGACTTCTTTGAAACAGTCACCAAAGCCATAGATGAAGGGAACCGTAGTCCACACAGCCTATCTGGACCTAGCAAAGGCATTTGACACAATACCCCACTCGGGCATCATAGATAAGCTATCCAGCTTAAATATAAACCCCTATGTCACAAGATGGGTCGCAAACTGGCTCAAAGACAGAACCCACAGAGTGAGAGTTGCTGGAGCCATGTCAGAATCGAAACCGGTCACAAGTGGTGTCCCACAAGGTTCTGTCCTGGGACCGCTCTTGTTCGGTATATACTTTAACGAGGTACAGGCCAACGTGGGAGGACTATGGCTCACCAAGTTCACAAATGACTGCAAACTGGGCGCCATAATCGACTTTATTACATAAATTCTTACATAATTCTTTCCTCATCTTCTCAGTTTCTTCCAAGAAAACTTCCTCATCAGTTGTTAACCTACTAACCCTTATCAGCTGAGATTTTATAATACCTCTATAGATATGCAGTGGATGCATACTGGCAGTATTTAAATACCTTGCTACATGCACATCCTTTCTATGTACCCTTGTTTCCAACCTACCAAGTTGTTTATAAAGCCTTACATCTAAAAAAATCTATTTTGTCTAGGGAAAAGTCCATCTTGAACTTAAGAAAGCATGTTGTGGTGTTAAGATAGGAGAGGAAGCTTTCTAACTGAATCAAAGTCCCCTTCCAAATGAAAAAACAGTCATCCACAAACCTACAGTAACAATCAAATAAACGCGCATATTCATTAAAGAATTTATTGAGAATGGGTATCATCCTAGAGATGTTAATATGAGTTATGAGGAGGTCAAGCAAGGAAGAAGGGGCCCTTATAGACCAGTTTTTGGTTCTTTATCCCTGAACCACTTATGTTACACAACAGAAGGGGAAGGTTATAGGTCAGTCAACAGTTCTGTTCTTAGATTTACCACCACTTATAATGCTAATACTAATAATGTCTGTAAAATAATTAAAAAGAACTGGGTAATTTTGATGTCCCAACCAGACTTAAAAGACTTACTAGGTCCAGTTCCAAGGTTTGCTTTTAGAAATGGTCAAACATTTAAACAAATTTTATGTTATAAGGATTTTTTGACTGAATCCGTCCCTATACGAGCTAGTATGGGGACCTTTAAGTGTTACAATTGTGTCTTTTCTGATATCAGTGATAGTAGTAGTAGCTTCCAGCACCCCATAACAGGTGAATGGTTTGAATTTGTTTCTCGAGCAGATTGTAATATCACTAAGCTAGTTTATCTCGCTAACTGCATTTTATGTAATGTTTTTTATGTGGGGAAAACATCTAGGAAGCTTAAAGATAGAATAACAGAGCATAGGTCTGAGATTAAAAGAAAGGTTGAGACAAACGCATTATTCAGACATTTACATGAATTTCAAACACATGCATTTAAATTTAGATGCATCTGTATGGTACAAATGGGCATTAGGGGTGGTGATCTAGATAATATTCTGTTATTGAAGGAATATGAATGGATAGTACATCTACAGGCTGATAAACCTCCGGGCCTAAATGGGTCAGTAAGTATAAAACCAGTGTTAGTTAAGCGGCAAAGGGAGAATTTATGAGAATTGTCTTGTCTTATCATTTTTTCTAATGTTCTTTATATTTTATTTTAATATGGATGATTTAAGTAATATGTATATATATTTTTTTATATATGTATTTTATAAGTATAGTCGAGTATTTAAGAAATCTAGATATGATGTGCTTTTAAATAATTTGCATAATTAATTTGGGTCTTTATCTGAATGGCTGGCTTGTTCATGTGATTTTCAAATGTTCCTCTATTTAAATGTGGTTTGTATAAGTTGATTTTATGTGCTGATGAAGGGTGTAGACCCGAAAGCTTCATTAAAGCTGTTTGTTCGTGACTACTGTGTTTTTGGATACTACTTGACATTTTCTGATCTAGTGTAATTTCCTGGTGGATTTCACATTTATATCCCATAAGTTGATTTTGGACAGGAAATTTCATTTCACATACACACTGTGAAATTTCCTCTAAAAATGGAATTTCACAGTGACACTGCATACATTGTAGTATAGCCCACAGGAGATTATTGCACAAGTTTTATCACAAAATTTTGTTATCTGTAGAAGTTATGTTAGTCTTTGTTTCATTTGATGAATAGCTTGTTTTAATTTTTACTGATATTCAAAATGTTTCCATCTGATTTCTAAAATGCCATCTGTCCAATTTCACCTCATGAATAGGTGAAATGCCCATAGAAATTTGTTTAACAAAAGTTGATTTCAAAGAAGCATCATCATTTCGTACAACTGCACAGTCACCTTTTGATATAAAGCATACCCATAAGATGAATTTTCTGAAAGAATAACGTTTATTAACATAACACTATGATAAACATTTCCTTTTAGCTTTAGTAAACATTGTCATTTTTATACCGACTGGTACAAAATGACATGTACAGGGACTTTACCTTATAAAATGATTGCATTGCTTTCATACTCGCTCCTGTTTTCAGGCCTGATTTAGGATTCCCCTATTTTGGAAGTTATGTCATTATGTTCACACTTGATTTACTCTTCCACATAATTTAATGAGTCTGCCTCATCTTGTGATTTTTGAAGTTTTAGGTTCATATATTTGGTCAACCACTTCAAAGTGTATTGGCCATCAATGAGTTTGGTACCTTGAATCCTATGCTGGAAATATGAGTGCGTATGTAGTCATCCACTTGCTTGTTATGAATTGATGGGGCTGAGTTTAAGTGAAGGGGGGGGGTTATTCCATACACATAAGTTTTTGAGATGAGAAATTGTAACATTTTATGGTATAGTTGATACTAGTGTTTACTGAATCTGAGTATAGTCTTGTATTCAAGTCATCGAGGTTAGTATTCAATGCAAAAGATTTCAAACAATAAAAGGTCCAGTAATGCTGTTTGTGTCAGGCACAGGTTTCATTTAAGAAGACAGTAAAATGTAGAAAAGAAAGAAAGTTGTAATCTCTTAATGTAAGACAAGCCTTAAAACCTTTATATGTTCTTTTTGTGGATTCTTTTTTCAGTGCAGGGTTAAGTATGGCAGAAGCTGTATGGGTATTAAAAATTGTTTAACTATCATGCATCTATAGTATACAAAGTTAGTGATATTGAAGGCAAGGTCATTTAGACTGGTGCATAACATGTAATGTTAAATACCAGCTAAAGGAAGTGCTGTCAGCAAGGTTAAGGACAGTTCTTCCAAAACTGCAGTCATCTGAATATTTGTTGAGCCAGACAAGGTAGTCGTCCAAAAGGTACCAAAAAAGTAGTTGCTCTGGGACAGAGCTTTGGAAGATTCCACTTGTGACAAGGGATGATGGGGAATAGGCATTATCCAGTACTTATGTACAAACATGTAGCCAGTTTTATATTCAGTCTTTTATGGCTACATTTGCCTTTGGATCCCCAAGGCTGTGTGTGATTTCATCACCCTTTCATTTGGGCATCTCCTTTCTTTCATCATACAATGGTTTTCTGGTTACATTTGTGTATGGTTTAACCTGATGATCTTATGTTATCCATTTCATTATTCATCGCAACTGGATCTTGGATCTTATGTTGTATCATATTGGGCAACTTTACAGACCAGATTCAAGGCTCAAGCTCCTCCCACTCCCATAATCCCCTTCTACATTCAAACCCTCACATCTCATTTGTCAAGTTTAGCTACAGATGTTATTGTTTGCAGCATTTATTACGTTTTTTTTCCTCGAGTTAGTGCATTTTCTTTCCAGTTGGTGGGTAGTAAGTAGTAGTTTATTGCTCTGCCGTCCTCTCTTCCGTGTTTAGCTTTCTTTCAGCGTTGGGCTTTCTCTCATTTGCCTTTCTTCCATTTCGGTGCTTGATGCATTTGTTTTTCTGTACCCCTTTTCCGTAGTTTAGTTAGTTGTTTGGGGTTAGGGTTTTTTTTGGGGCTCTTTTCAGTTTGGTTGTCTGTGTTAGGCCTGGCTACTGGGTTCTGTTTCTGTAGGTAGTCCAGGGGCTTGCTACTTAGTTGTTTTTCTTATCTGTGTTCTCTGTATTGCATGTGTTTGTGTACTTGCTGGTAGGACATGTCATACACGCCTGCCGGATTTAAGAGGTGGTGTTCTTGTGGGCGGAAGATGCCAAATTCTGATGCCCACAAGAAATGCGTTGGCTGATTGACGGAATAAGCTTCTGCTCATGGGAGTCCCCTTGTTTTAGGCTCCTCCTCTTCTAGTGGCCATAAAGACCCTAAGAGGAAAGCCTCCACTGCCTCCCCAGGGGCTTCTCCTCTGGCTGCTCAGAAACAACTGAGACTCTCGGCTCACTGGCCATTGGATCTGAAGCAGTCTTTGGCAGATTTGGATCCAAAGGCATAGTATCTGTCCTTCGGTGCAGACGTTTCATCAGATTGGCGATCCTCGGATCCTTCCTCTGTTTTGGCTCTGTTAACTCCCTCTAATCTCAGGCAAAGTGTACTTCAGGGCTTGGATCCAACATATTCGTCATATTTGGAGCTAGTTATTTTGAGCTTCTCAATTAAATCCCCTAAGGATCCAAAGACTTAGGATCCTAAATGCAAAAGTCATTCCCTGGATCAGGAAAGCCACAGAATGGTGGGATCCCTGCAGGCTTCCCCCTCAAAATCCAGATCCTCTAGTACCATCTTACCCTCGTACATGGACAGGATTCCTTAGGACCCAGATAGAGATGGGTCTTCTGACTTCCCGCAGCCTGCTCACGGAGATCCACATCTCTGAAACTGGCTTCTCCTCTTTTTGGATTTCTGTGACTTTGGAATTCCAGGTCCTGGTTTGCAATATTAATGTCTGTTTTCCATGTTCCCCCAGGGTCCCTGTCTAGCTCGTTCCCTGTGGCTTTGGACCAGAGTGGATCTCTGCTCTGAGAGTTCGGCACCAGTTCCCTGGGGAAGGGTTTTGGTATGAGGTTTTCGGGACCAGTCCCTTCCACTGCGGGCATCGGCTTTCGATAGCATGGGGGGCGGTACTGTTCGTGGGGCCTAGGCCCGGGGTGAGCTCCACTCCCCCTTCCCTTGTGGTTTTGGCTACCGGTGACAGGGATGGGGCTTCCTCAAGTTCATCAGCCTTTCAGGAGGTAGAGCAGACTTTCTACAAGCCTGAAGCAGCGTCCTCCCCCCTTTTGGGAATTTTCCAGCCTGTTGATATCAAGTGTCCTGAGCCCATTCATCCTGTCCATGGTCACCCCTCCATGACTGCTTTCAGGCATTGAGAAGCCCAGGGGTTCTCCTCTCTTCTGAGTTCTCTCCTGAGCCCCTTATGGAAGAGCCATCATGGAAGAGACTGTGCAAGAGGGGTCACTTGGACTCTCAGAGTACATAGGTTGGGATGAAGGGGATGGGTCCTCCAGCTGTCCACTGGATGACCTCTCCTTTGGGGGCATTCTGGAGCTGCTGAAGCAGAAAGATGGTTGGTCTCCCCGGCCCCCATCCTCAGAGGAATCTGTTTTCTTGAAGGTGTTCCGGACGGGCCCATCTACTTCCTAGGTCTTCACCCCTGAGGGCAAACTTGTTGATCTCATCGTACGCAGGCATGGAAAGAACCTGACATTGTGGAACTGGTTCCCAAGAAAGCTGATAAGTTTCTGAGCCCTCTTGTAGATTGAATGTACTGGAGCAAGGGATTGCCAGTCGATGCCATCATGGTTGCTGCAGCCACAACGAAGGAGCTGGCAGAACAGAACTCCATTGTCCATCCCCTGAACCATGAATCTTGGGCAATCGACAGACATGGGAAGTGTGTTTATGCTTCAGCCTCTTTTTGCCTGAGAGCCCTAAATTATTTGGAGCATTTTACCCACTTGTAAAGAGATCTGGTTTCCGAGCTCAACAAGTCTCTTTCAGAGTTGATGCCGGTGGAGGACCTCAAGAAGGTATTACCCAAGCTCACCACTGTCTCTTCCTCT
Organism: Protopterus annectens; assembly: GCF_019279795.1. Classification (NCBI taxonomy): domain Eukaryota; kingdom Metazoa; phylum Chordata; order Ceratodontiformes; family Protopteridae; genus Protopterus; species Protopterus annectens. The sequence goes on along the minus strand of NC_056750.1, from coordinate 706,964,859 downwards.
TCTGTTATCAGTTCCTCAATGAAGTTAATTACTAATGAGGCAGAAGGTACCTCTCGAGCGGTTGGTGCAGGCATTGCCATCAGTCGTCATGCCTGGATGCAGCTATGTAGGTTCTCAGAGCCCTTCAAGGCATCTTTTACTAATGCCCCATTTGCTGGGTCCTCGCTGTTTGGAGTTTATGTCGAAGAAACTTGAACTCGCAGTGAGCAGGATGACAAGACTCTGTCAGTGGTTGAGATTAAGTTTTCTACTCCCTAAAGGTCCTTTTCCAAAATTCAACATGATAGTATGAAACTGTGGTTTTGCAAGTTGCAGGGTTCCTTCCACGATGCTCCAGAAGATTCCTCTTACAAAGACAGGGGAAGGGGATTCAGTGGTAGATACTGTCCTAGGGGCAGAGGGGTCCTCAAAATCGGGGGTCCAGGGAACCTTTCCCTGAGAAGCCTTTTCCTTGCCCCTGAGGTGGTGCCCAGCTGCCCTGCCCTGGAAAAAATTGGGGGGGGGGGTGTTTTTCATTGCATCCAGATGCCTGGGCATCTGTAACAAATGATCAGTGGCTGCTCAAGTTTATATCCCGGGGTTATCACATTCCCTTTTCCCAACCACTCTCATTTGCCAAGAAGGCTCTCCCAGGTGTGCCACCCAGTCAGAGAGAACTGGCCCAACACGAAGAACAAAGAGACATCCAGGAGGTCCCAGCAGGACAAAACGGATCCAGAACTTATTCCTGCTTCTTTTTGGTGCCAAAAAAGACAAGGGACTTGCATCCAACTTTGGACCTCAGCAAACTGAACTTGTCAGTCAAGAAGTCAAAGTTCCAGATGGTCACTGCTCAGTCCATCTTGCCCTTAATGCAGAAGGACGTTTGAATGTGCTCCATAGATCTCCAGGATGCCTACTACCATGTCAAGGTAGACAAGTCCTCAAGGAGGCGCCTGCACTTCCACATTGGAGCCGATCATTTTCAGTTCAGAGCTCTACCATTTGGACTCAACACAGCCGCCAAGGTGTTTTACCAAATGCATGGCAGTTGTTGCAGCTCACGTGAGGTTTCTGGGTTTTCAGGTCTTTCTGAACTTGGATGATTGGCTCCTTACAGCTCCCATGAGGCATCAGTGAGTTGCAGTCACACAGTACCTCTTACACACTTTCGAAAGGCTAGGGATTACCATCAGCGTGGCGAAATCAAAGCTTTCTCCAGTGCAAAGCATGGAGTTCATTGGGACTCATCTCAACACAGTCACAGAGATTGCAGCATTGCCGCACCAAAGAGTGGACTTGATCAGGCAGCAGGTCAGAGACCTCTTGCAAGTTCCCTTGCCGTAGGCACACCTCATTCTGAGAGCACTGGGGTCCATGTCAGCAGCTCATCTCCTCATTCCTCTAGTGAGATATCACATGCAGGTGCTTCAATGGGCACTGGCGGTACAGTGGTCTATTTTAAATCATCCATTGTGTGTGCCTATTCCATTGACCCCATTTGCATATAGCACCCACAGTGGTGGCTTCAGTCAGAGGATTTCCTTTGGGACAGGCTGCCCCCACAGCCACAATGACCACTGACACTTCCCTGTTAGGGTAGACTAGTCATTTTCATGGCAAGACTGTCCAAGACACGTGGTCCCCTTTGGAGACCAAATTGCACATAAACGCCCTGGAGATGAGGGCAGTCCTCCTTGTTGAAAGCTTTTCAGGATTACCTTCCTCTGTGAACTGCGGCAATTCATACAGACAAAATGTCTGTTTGGTATATCAACAAGCAATGGGTAACACGATCTTACCTGCTGTGCAGAGAGGCCATGAGTGTGAGAATGGGCGGACTCTACCAGTCTCTTTCTTCTTCTAATGCATGTTCTCAGGGCCAACGTTTTGTCCAACAAGCTCAGAGGATATATCCTGCCTCCGCACGAGTGGTCCCTCAATCTGTCAGTGGTGTCTCAGATTTCTGCCCATTGGGACCAACCTTGCTGCAATCTGTTTGCTTCCCCATTGAACAACAAATGCAGCAGGTACTTTGCCCTAATTCCTCTATAGGGGCAGTTCCCAAGGGACCCTGTTATACACAACTGTCCCCTGGTTCTCCTCTATGCTTGCCCTCTCCTTCCGCTTATCCCCAAAATATTTCATAAAGCCTTCAGACTGATGAGTTCTTTGATACTCATTGCTCCCTTCTGGCCTCATCAGGTGTGTTTCCCCTTCCTCAGGTGTTATCTCAAGTATCCTCCCTGGATACTGGATCCCATTCTGGATCTCCTCTCTTACCCATCAGAACAGCCCAATCTTTGGTCAGTTCACCTGACCGCATGGTTTCTCCACTTCTAGTCATATTAAAGCAGTCCAGGCTAGCTTCTCCTGTCAGAAGAATTATAATGGCCTCCCAGAAGCCTTCTACTCAAATGATCTACCATAGTAAGTGGAAACGCTTATCCTTTTGGGCAGTGGAACAAAATTTGGACCCCTTTTCAGCTCCTATTCTGGACATCCTTCTCTTCTTGCCATCTCTATTTTAGGAAAAGCTAGTTTTTCGACTATCAAATTACAGTTGGAGGCCACTTCTAATTTTCATGCTAGTACTGGGCCCATCTTTTCCTTGAGGTTATGTAATACCATCTTGAAGGGCATTTTTCTTAGGCCTCCAAAGATTCCGCTCTTCCTTGGGATCTGACATTGATGCTGCAGTCTCTCTCACCCAAGGTCTGTTTGAGCCTGCTCATTCCTGTGATCTCAAATATCTTTTATGGAAAACTGCTTTTCTGGTTGCTATTACCTCGGGCAAGAGGGTTTCTGAATTGCATGTTTCATCTTCTAAACCGCCATATGTTTTTCATAAGGACAGTGTAACTTTACGAACTAACCCCTCCTTTATGCTTAAAGTTGCTACTGAAAGAATTCTTAACCAGGACATCCAGTTACCTGTTTTCTTCCCTAATCACTCTAATAAGGGTGAATATCTCCTCCGTACCTTGGATGTACATTATTAGCTGAGATTTTGTTTACATCAGACTAAACCCTTTAAGAAATTTGATCAGTTATTTGTGGCCTTTTCCCTGAACAGACGTGGCCAAGTGGTCTCAAAGCTAACAATTTCTAAATGGATCTCTAGTTGCATTTTCCTGGTTTACTCTAGGTGGAAGGTGGAGCTGCCTCATCCTCATAAGGCGCATTCTCTTCAGTCAGTGACTACTACTACTACTACTGCCTTCGCTGCCAAGATATCCTTAGACGAGATCTGTGCTGTGGCCACTTGGTCCACCTCTCCCACTTTTGTTGCTTATTATAAACTGGATATCGACTCCAGAGGCAAGGCGTCTTTTGGTTCCACAGTGCTCAGGCATGTCCTTCCTTAGGGCCATCCAGGGTTCTTTGTAGCTGTCGATTCTGACCCATTCTTGGTCATTAATGAAATGGGTAATATCAAATCAATAGTTATGTACTTACCATAACTTGGTATCTGTGTTATCCTATTTCATTTTTCATCACATCCCGCCCTTCTTCTCCCTTCCATGTTTCTGGTGGTTCTGGATAGGTTGGGGCTTGGGCCCTTGGACTTCTGCCTCTGGCAGTTGTAATGTAATTGTTGACTATGTCTAGATAGATAGTCTGGTGTCCTGGTGAGTTTCTATCATTGGTCAGCAAACTTGATCTGAGGGTTTGAAGTAGAAAGGGATTATGGGAGTGGGAAGTGCTCAAACCTTGAATTTGCTCTATAAACTTGCCAGATCAGATCCAAGACCCAGTCATGATGAATAATGAAATAGGATAACACAGATACCAAGTTATAAGTACATAACCATTGTTTCTTAGTTTATATTTAAACAATAATTTCGGTACTTGCATATTATTGCAACCACACATTCACTGCGGTAGCTGTAACCACACATTCATTACGGTAGCTGAAAGTACACTGTAGAACATGAACATGCTAGATGGCTGGAGAGAAAGTGTCTTGCATGTTCAGATGTTTACCCTGTCTTACTGCAATAAATAAATCAATCAATCGAGAGACCTCTGAAGTGTTCGTGAACTGTATAGCCGTCCCTCTTTTTGACTCTGTTTCTAACTCTGTCCCTCTTAATACTGGTGACTTTTGAGGAAAGGGTGGTGAATTATACTATTAGACTTAATAAATAGTGAACATAATTATTACAGTTACAGATTTACTTTACTTAAGACAATGTAAACTTATTCCCAGTCCCTTATTCTGCCAATGTCTCAAAGTTATAATACTAACATTTTAAAACTGTCTCTGACTATTTTTGGATTGTCCTCTGAAAATGGACATGTACCCAGTCGGACTATCCCGGTCAACAAATGTAATGTAAATAAATGTAAATTTGTCCCTGATTGGGTGACAGCTATGTGAAAGCTTTCTGTAAGGTTGTGAAAGGTAGTGTTACACCTTTTAGAAAAGGAAGCTCGAGAGTTATGCAAACAATTGACCATTCGCTTGTATCCAATGACTGTTTTGTGGCGTTGCCTGTACCGGGGGCAACTGTTGGGTATAAAGAGATAAATTAACAAGCGCTTTTCAGGACATGAGTTACTTCAGTAAGAGATTATGGTTTACGTATTTTCACAACCACACACACTCTGCATTCTCGGCAGCATGTTATTTCACTGAGAATGCCTTGAATGCTGACAATGTGTGGTTGCGATAATACGCAAGTATCATGATTTCTTTTACTATTGGTTTGTTTTATTTCTTTATTGTGTTTTGTAAACTCTTACAGTTATGTTACCATTTCTTACAAATACAGCAAGACAAGATATAAACCTGCAGTGCTTTGTTCAGTCGTCATTCAGTGGAAGTAATACAGCCGTTGTGTAGTGGAAGTAATACAGCCGTTGTGTAGAATAAACTATCACTCTGTTTGTAGATATGTTTTGTCTGGTATGTGCTTACTGATTTCCTCCAAGTTGTATTCCAGAAGAGCTGAGGCAGTACTGCCGAACCTTACCACAGAAGAGGAATTATTGCTCTGACCAAACATGAAGCACACATATGTACATGGAGCTGTATTAAACGGAAGGAGGCACGTTATTACACTGCTGAAACCCATCAAAAAAATTGTTGTCCTACACATTTCCAAACTCTAAAATTAGATAAAGCAGTTTAGGGACACTGTAAAGGAGTTGTCTTGTATCCATTCACCTTGGAGACTCTGTAAATGAATGGTAATATATTGTTTAAAGAGCACAGAGTTAAGCAGAGCACCTGCAAGGATGCTTGTTTTATGGTATATAGCAGTGTCAGGTAAGTATATGGTGAACAAGCATATTACCAATGGTAGTGCTGGCCGGCACTGGAACAGAGTGTATGGGAGATGTGGTGGGGACAAATGGGAGGAGGTAGGGGCAAGGAAGTAACAGCTGTGTAAAGTTTCCTGTATGTTACAAGACTGCTGTACAGACATGGATCATATGCTAGCACTGTATGTAGATGGCGGTATGTTTTTACAGTAGTATGCCTCACTGTAAGCCTTGGTTATCTAACCACCAATGTGTCCACATGGTGGTGAAGCTGAACAGGGGTATTCCTCACTGTACATTAGGCTGTTCACTCATCACTATATTCCTGTTGTATGTAGAGCTGTATGCCTCTTTGTAAACCCAGGCTGTTCAGTGCAAATGACTAGTGGTCTATAGGTTACACTGAGCAGTGTGTAATGACAATGTCTGCCTCTGTGCATTAATAGACAGAGACAGCAAAGAACACATTAATGCATCGATGTTTGTGTGTATAGAGGGGAATGGGCCTGCAGGAAGGTTATGCCCTTAGCCAAGAAGATATCATCTGGAGGACTGTGGGATGGGGGGGGGAGTCAGCTCTGGGTAGACTACTTTTCAGCTAAACAGTATTGCATGGTAAAGGGCAAAGAATACTGCCGCAGTGTCACTTTGTGAAGAACCATCACTGACTTGTACTCCCTGCACAAATAAATACACACACCTCATTTAGGAAGCATTTGTAGTTTTTTTTTACAGCCTGCTCTTCCTGTACTGCACACTTATTACCCAAGATGTGAGAAAAATTTCTAGATTTTGAAGTAGGAACAATCATATTAAACATGTTGTTGAAATATGTAGAGCAGCATTTTGGGTGAATTTCTGCTGTGTAAAGTTAACTAGATGTCCCATTGTATAACTTGGCAGCAACATTTTCAGCTTTCTGGTGTCTTACAAGCACCCAGTATAGTTTTACACTTAAATATCTTTGTGTTCCTGTAACTTTGTTCAATACTAGCAGACTCACACACAGGACCTGCACCCCCTTGCATTTTCCTTGCAGGACTTAAAATCTTTATTTGTACTTATTTAATCTACTCTCTCTCCAGATGCACTTCATTAACAGTGTTGTCTGCCCTGAATTGAGTTCCTTGGCTCAGCTGGCTATGCTTGGGCTCACTTGGCTCCCCATCCCAAAACTCCTTATTTCCACCCACCCCTAACATAATTTCATTTATAGTTAACCAGTTGCACCACCCTACACCAGGTCACTTCCCTTATTTCTCATTACAGCAATACAGTCATCTGCACTTTTTTTCACTACCCTCCTCCCCATTACCTTTCAACCAACCAAAGTCTCTCCCTGCACGCTTTCTGTAGTTACTTTCCATATTGTACTACATTACTTTAATTGAACATAAGCTCAACCCACAGTTATCTTCTACCTGTACTTTTTAACATCTTAGACGTCATTCATCTCAGACTACTTTCCTGCATGTCCCTCTCTGCTCTCTCATCCAATTCTCCTGTCCCAACCTAATAGGTTTCTGCATCATGACAACATTTCATACAAAACAAAATAAAAATAAAAAACTCACTCCTATTTCTTTCTCACCAGATTTCCTCCCTATTAGTCACTACTCTATTAAATTCTGATGACATTCACCCTAACCTTGGACCCTTTTCATCCACCAATACCACCCACTGCATCCCCACTCCAAACTATAACTTCACCCTAACTAATAAGCACCTCAAGCTTTATGCTCTAAATATCTGTACCGTTCTAAATAAAACTGCAGAATTACATACATGGGTAGACCCACACTCCTCAGACCTCCTAATTCTCACAGAGATCTGGCTCAAACCACAATAACTCAGATAACAAAATTCTCCCACCTGGCTATAACATACTACGTCTGGATAGAATAAATAGAAAAGGTGGAAGAGTAGGTATCCTTTACCCTGACCATCTCACTGTAACCTCTTCTAGCACCTCTCTTGCCTCCCTTCCCCGCTGCTGAAATTCTGTCAGTGAATGTAATTCTCAACAAACACCTTACCTGTTGCCACCATAAACATACCTCCTGGTGATATTATTTCCCTTCTTCAAGCAAATACTGTTGTGGTTTTCAGAGACAATTGCAACAGAAACAACAATCCTGCGGGATGTCAACATAATTTGGCATCCCTTTAAAACAGACTCCCCTTGTCAAAGTATAAACCTTTATGGCTTCACACGGGGTCATCTCAATTCCAACCCACCTAAATAAGCTCTCAAAGTTGCACTCAGTTATCGACTGGTTACTAGTATCACATCCCAGTAAATACCATAAACCTGAATAAGTATCTGACTCTCTTATCGACCGTGCACCTATCCGAGTAAAGTGAAGGAAACTCTCACCAGGTGTGAGTAGGAGGGAAAGACCGTCTGCCGTTGGAGTCCATTTTTCCACCCTTACTCGGCCTTACCCCAAAGGCCAACGAGGAGGGAAAATTGTGGTTCCGAAAAGCCCAAGGAGCCTTTCAGGGCACACATGGTCAACTCCCCTCTAGGGGCAGAGGAGGGGGTAACAATGGAAGACGCCGCCCTCGCGGCAGAGGGAGTCAGCAATACCAGGGTGATAGGGTTGACCAGAGAAATTATCTCCATCAGCCCTCCTGAAAGGAGACCCGACTGTCCTGCTCTGGAGACGGTCAGGGGTCGCTTATCTTTGTACCCAGACTCCTGGCAAGACATAAATGACAGCTGGGTACAAAGTATTATTTCCAGAGGGTATTTCATACCATTCTTCACCCCACCCACGCCCCCCAAGGAGAATCCTGGACGTTCCACCCAATTACAGGGAGCAAGCAGCTATAGAGGTCCACAAGTTGCTAGAAAGAGTCATCCAGCCAGTCCCAAGCAGACCTAATAGGATCCGGAACTTACTCGATTCTTTTTGGTTCCAAAGAAAACAGGGGACTGAAGACCTATTTTGAACCTCAGCAGACTCAGCCAATTTGTAAAGAAAAAGAAGTTACGGATGGTCACGCTACAGTCTATACTTCCCTTTTTAGGAAGAGACAATTGGATGTGCTCGATAGATCTCAAGGATGCGTACTTCCACATAAAAATGTCCAGGCCTTCCAGAGATCATCTGCGTTTCCAGCTGGGAGTCAATCATTATCAATTTCGAGCCCTGCCGTTTGGTCTCACTACAGCCCCCCAGAGTGTTCACCAAATGCATGGTAGTGGTCACGGCTCATCTGAGGCATCTAGGATTCCAGGTGTTTCCCTACCTCGACGATTGGCTCCTTACCTCCACCACCAGGCATCAACTGATTCAGGCAAAGGAATACACTCTGACACACTGCCATCACTTAGGCATTCTAATCAACTCAGAAAAATCTGCCTTGTCACCATCGCAGCATATTGTCTTTATAGGGGCAGAGTTAGACACCTCAACCACCATTCTACGACTACCAATCGAGAGGGTCTTTCTTCTTCGCCAGCATGTCCGTTCATTACTGTCGAAGGACAGAGCACCAGCTGCAGAGGTCTTAAAAGTATTGGGTTTGATGGCTGCAGCAAGCTTGGCCATACCATGATCGAGGATGCATATGCGGATTCTTCAGTGGTTGCTGTTCACCCAGTGGTCCTACCAGGAACTTCTAGTGAGTCATATGATTTTGATTACAAACTCTTGTAAGAGAGATCTCCAGTGGTGGTTGATGTCTCTTCATGTAACCATAGGACGCCCCTTTGTACTAACCCCTCCAGTAGCCACTGTGACCACGGACGTTTTCCTGATAGGGTGGGGGGAGCATTTTCAGGGAAAGACTGCCCAAGGCACATGGACGGATCAAGAGTCACACCTGCAGGTCAGTGTTCTAGAGATGAGAGCAGTACTTCTGGTGTTGCAGTACTTTCGAGACTCTCTTCCTTTAGGAACACTTGCAATTCAGACAGACAATATGTTGGTAGTCCGGTACTTGAACAAGCAAGGCGGGACCAAGTCTTAACCCCTTTGCCGAGAAGCCCTCAGAGTTTGGCAGTGGGCTGTCTCCTTCCAGCGCTTTGTGTTGGCAACGCACATCCCGGGGAGATCCAACGTGATGGCAGGCAAACTGAGCAGGGCAATTTTGTGCCACACGAGTGGTCCCTCAAACAAGAGATTGCGGACAGGATTTTCCACAAATGGGGCCAGCCTTGCTGCGATCATTTTGCCAGTCACATCAACACGAAATGCAGAAGCTACTTTGCCCTGATTCCCCCTCTGGGAGAACCCCCGAGAGACGCACTCGTACACAATTGACCCTCAGGTCTTCTCTCTGCATTCCCTCCAATCCCTCTAATACCCTGACCTACAGAAAGCAATGTTGCTGGGAAGGACTATCGTTCTCATAGCCCCTCATTGGCCTCGGCAGATTTGGTTCCCATTCCTTCATCATCATCATCTGTTGGAGGATCCATGGATTCTGGACCCAGTTCCAGGCATTCTGACACATCTGTCGGGGAACCTCCATCCCTCATTGCAGTCACTGAAGCTCACAGCTTGGCTGCTCCAGTTCCCCTCATAGCCAGGCTTCATGACCTTTCTGATGAGACAATACAGATCCTCTTGTCTTCCCATAAGCCATCCACCAGAAGATTATATCTTAATAAGTGGTAGAGATTTTCCATATGGGCTTCTAAACAGAACATTGATCCTTATCAAGCCCCTTTGACATCCATTTTAGAATTCTTGACTATGATTTTTAATCAAGGAGCTGCAGCTGCTGCAGTTCAGGTCCAGTTGGCTGCTATATCTAACTTCCATCTTGGAGTTGACGGGCTAAACATAATGTCCCACAAGTTGTCCAAGGCCTTTCTCAAAGGAACCTTTCACATGAGGCCTCCAGTGAAAACTCCTTATTCTCCTTGGAATCTAAACTTTATGCTGACTTGTATAATTCTTCCCCCATTTGAACTAGCATCATCTTGTGGTCTCAAATTTCTGTCATGGAAAACCATATTTCTGGTGGCTATTACTTCTGCCCGCAGAGTGTCAGAACTTCAAGCCTTATCTATCAGCCCTCCTTATTTGATTTTTCTTGCTGATAGAGTATCTCTTAGAACAAATCCAAATCCCTCGTTTTTGCCCAAAGTTTGTTCGGAATCTAATATCAACCAAGTCATTGAGTTGCCAGTCTTCTTCCCTAACCATTCCAATAAACTAGAGTAAATGCTGCACAAACTTGACGTTCACAGACAGCTCAGATATTACTTGGACAGAACAAAGGATCTTAGAAAATCAGACCAGCTATTTGTGTCTTTCTCTGAAGCCTGAAAAGGTAGACCAGTGGCTAAAAGAATACTTCTAAATGGCTTTCTGATTGTATCACTTTTGTTTATTCAGCTGCTAATATGCCCTTGCTACACAAGATTAAAGCTCATTCTGCCAGAGCAGTTTCTACGTCTTCTACATTCCAAGCCAAATTGCCCCTTGATAACATTTGTGCTGCAGCTACTTGGTGTAAACCTCATACCTTTATCACTCATTACAAATTTGATAAGGCCTCCAGGGACAGAGCTTCCTTTGGGTCTATGGTCCTGACGAATGTACTCCCATGAGCCACCCGAGATTGAGGGTGCTAGGGACGCTACCCATCAGTGAAGAATGAACGGCGAGATTGAACAACTTCACATTAAGAAGTTATGTACTCGCCATAACGTTTCATGTGAGTTGTTCCATCTCGCTGTCATTCTTACATCCCCCACCTGGCTGATAGTTGACCTAGAGGCTGGTCTCATCCTGGTTATTCAATCCTTCTTCCTCTCTTGGGAGAGTAGCTCTCTTACAAGGATATTGTACTCGCAGCAAACAAGATCTGAGGTAATTCCAGCAGTGCATCATGGGATGAGGGGCTTGGTCTCGAGCTATTGGTAAATCTTGAGCTTTGCTAACTGCGTCAGAGCCGATGGATCAGCTCCGAACCCATCAGTGAAGAATGACAGCGAGATGGAACAGCTCACATGGAATGTTATGGTGAGTACATAACTTCTTATTCTATCCATCTGGAAAAAGATTTATACTATCCCCAACCATAAAGGAGGAAAATCTACAGAAATTTCCGATTTTAGGTCTATAGCTATTATCTCTCCACTCTGAAAAATCATCGAAAAATGTGTCCATGCAGAAATAATACCCCACCTATTACTAGAAAGCCTTTTAATAGCCACTCAGCATGGTTTTCAACTGAACTGTAGTACTTCCACTGCCCTCATTGCTTTTACCAATTCAGTTTCTTGCCTGTTCCTGGACTTATCTGAGGCATTCGATACTGTCTCATCCTTTCCTCATTTCTAAACTAACAGAACTTAATCTGTCCCCATCCACTATCTCTTGGTTCAGCAGCTACCTGTCCAATAGGAAACACTATGGTAGATGGCTTTCTACACTGTCCCCTCCTCTGCCAGTCACCACGGGTGTGTCCCAAGGTTCCATCTTAGGACCTCTTCTGTTCAACATTTTTGCTAACAATCTTTATAAATCCTGCCCCAACTCAACACTCATCCAATATGTGGATGATTCTACAGTCATCACCTCCTCTGATTATTTCTCCAACCTGCTTTCCAAAACCCAGCAAACTTTCGCAAATATTGAGACCTGGCTAACCAATAACCAGCTAATACTCAATGCTAAGAAAACTGAACTACTACTATTGCTGCCTAAATCACTCTCTCATAACACCTCAACCTTCACGATCACCTCGTTAGACAAAGCCACCATCAGTGTTGAATCCCATACCAAACTACTACGGGTCATAATTGATGATAAACTAAAGTTCGACCTTCATATAAATTACTGTATCAAAAATACTAACCAAATGCTTGGCTTACTATACTGTAACAAAAGATCTCACACCAGATGACAGTCTCTCCTGCTCATCTCCTACCCTGTCTCTTCAATAGCTTCCAAATCTTCACTAACCTACAGGCAGCACTACTGAATAAGATGGAAAATACATACACAAAAAAAGCTAGATTCGCTAACACTCAACCTAAATCCCATCACTGGCTGGCCTTGAAAACATTGAACTGGGAGTTTCCCAATGAACTTCTTTTCTCTCAACTTAGTATTATCCACTCCATCCTCTACAAACCCTCCTTCTGTCCTAACATTTCCAACATCTTAAATTATTACCTCCCAACCAGAAAACTTAGAAGCGCCAGCCACAATCTCCTTGTCATTTACAAACCTAAAAAATCAATTGGTGAAACCCTCTACAACAGTCTTCCCTCTATCCACTGGAATAAACTACCTTTAACAGTCAGATCTGTCACCCAGCCCCCACCCATTTAAAATCACCCTAATATTCCAATTTACTAATACCTAGACTTGCTCATGTACACAACCACCGTGAATGTATTCACCTGACCCCCAGTGCATACAGCTCCTTCTCAATTCATACTTAATTCTAGCCACAAAACTCTAACTCCTATTACATTTTCTCACTAAATTTCTCCACTACTCATATTTACCTCTCTCCCTTCATTTCCCACTTAGCTTAGTCCCCTTTCTCAGGTTTCACTTGATTCTAACTACTACTACTCTTCTCTCATTTATAAACTAAAAACAAAAATCTCTATTTTTCCATATTACGCATATCCAAGCTCCCCTTTTTTTTCCTTCTTGACACTTTACCTTTTTCTATGACCTGCTCTCTCTCTCAACTTCCCCTTTGCTTCTGAATACTGATGTACATACTGTTAGAACTAAGATTTGATATACATTACTTTCCGTACTCTTATCTTAAACTCTGAGTTAATTGTCATAACTTCCCCTCTAAATGGTGTATTCCTTATGTATTGGAGTTATAGGAATGACTTTAACATATTGTTTTATTACCTTTTTTGTAAATAACACTTTTTAAGCTCATGCTACAAGTGGGAATCCAAACATTATAATGCATGTTTGTATAATCTCATGTATACTGTACTGTTTGTAAACATTTTTATGTTGTATGTAATAACTTATGGAGCTTTTCTCCCCGGGCCTCTGCTGAAAATGGATGCAAGCTCAATCAGACATTCCCGGTCTACAAATGTCAAATAAATAAATAATACTTTCTAACAGCAGTCTGACCTTGTGTCTTGGAATCAGATGTCAGAGTGCAGGCATGCCAGAAAAAAAATTCTTACTTGTATCCTTGATCAACAACAAGCCGCCTTTGAATTACCTCTGTTGTATAATCTCTCATAGTAAAAATTGTCTTTGCATGCTGTCTTCTTTCTGTCTCCTTTTCTCCTGTCGTATGGCACCTGTGCAAGTCAACATTTGGCATTGACCAGAAGTGGTAGCTTATCTATAGCTTAATATTTTTTCCCTGTATGATTGACTTTTTTATGTGGTTCTGTGTAATTAAGTATTGTAGTGACAGGAGATGGTTTTCAGTCATATTCAGCAGTGAACTACTTACCGCTGCTGTTAATGTGTTAGATTCATATGATCAGTATATTAAAAATACAGTGGTAACATATAAACAAATTGTAAACTGGATTTTATAAATACAAGTACAGACTTACAACTTCATTAATTTTTTGTGGTGTTGAACCAGTTGTTTCATGTAGTCATGTTTTTGTGTTAGATTAATTGTAAAGGCAGTGGCTACAGTGTCTTTTACATCCTGAGAGGTCTGTATACCTTCCTGAGAGGTCTGTATACCTCAACAGATCTGTAGTTATGTTATAATAGCAGTTTTGGGCCAGCGTTTCAGTCCTGCACTCAAAATCACACTGCCATCTGGTTGTGTATTACTGGCATTAAATGTCAAATGAAACCAAGTAATTTTAGGTTTGTCATGCTTTATTCTGTAAAAGTTGGAAGACTGTGTAATGCAGCATGGTTAATTAGGTTCTACACTCCCTTTACCTTCCCATAGTGAGAGAGACCCTGTTTGTCCTTTGACACAAATATTTTGTTTAAAAACAGAAATGTGAGTAATGCTAACTCGTTATCATATACTATATAATCAGCATTTTGACAGTGCTAAGAAAAATACCAGTGTCTGTCTGCAGAAAGATATAACATGGTTTGTAATTACTGGAAAATTACTACATTCCCCATCTGTGTTGTTAGCACCGACTACATTTAAAAATCCATCCCAGAAGTGCAATTATTTCTCCATAATTACAAGTTCCTGAAGTTTCTCTTGTAATGTTAATATTGCTTTGAAAAGTGGAAGTACTAAAATATATTAAAAATGTTTTTGGGTGTTAACACTGTGAGATGGTTTACTGCATTTAAATCCCAGTCTGTGTACTTGTGGTAATATAAATATATAGAGCTAAACGTACTTTATCATCATTTTGTAATTTTTGACATTTAAGAGAGAAAACATGAAACATACTTATGATACTGTGTCAAAGTTGAGTCAAATTGAGGAAGCTTAGTGTTTGGCAGGTGTGGGGGCGAAATGCATATACAATAAAAACAGCATAAAACAGCCAATGGACTTTGCAAAAACATTTATTTCTAAGCTGATGTATGGTTTCATCAGATGGAGTGTTTGTAAGCTGTAGTTAGATAAGTAATGGAGGTCACTAAGTAATTGCCATGCACACGTAAATGCATTGAAGGAAATGCATAAGGAAAATGCCACAATACCTTGCTGCTTTGTTGTTTTAGAGATTGATGTATAGGATGTGTTCATGGTGGATAGCCATTCGTTCTAGTATTGAAGTAGTATAGCAGTAAGTGTGGAGTTTTCATGATAAGTGCAAAATCTGTAGCTATTCACTACTTAGATGACACATTCGGGATCTAGAAGAGAAGCATTCTGTGTTGGGTGTGCATGCATTATACAATTTCACAGTAGTAGCAGGCAATTGTCATGATGATTTTATTGTCCTTTTGGGCACATGGATACATTCATAATTGTATGACAACATCATGCAGCTTAATGTGTATACAGTGTTTTATAGATGCAGAAACACCAAGCTTCAGATATATACAGACAGGTTGAATATGAATTTCACAGCTGTGTTTTTAATGTGTAGTTCTGATTGGGTTGTAAGGTCATACTTGGGAGTAAGTTTTATGCAGAAGGTGCCAGTGACGCATTCAGGAATATATATGGACTGAAGGAGTCCGACAAGAGATGAATGAGACAGTCTGAGCAGACGAGTTCTGTTCTCTGTGCATAACCATAGAGTTTATCCCAGATAGTGATGCACCTGTGTTCATCAGAAAGGGATAATCACTAACCTGGAGTTATAATAGCATTATGCTTGGTTAATGTTAGCAAGTGTTTAGGCATTCCCACAGTGTCTTTGTCTGTGGCAGTGTGGCAAGCAAAACTATCCCGTCTTCTAACTACTGAGACTCCCCAGTGTCAACCATCTTTTTACCTTTCAAGGGAGATCTCCTTCCAAGGTAGGGATCCACTTTCAAGCCGAGGCCTCCTTCCTGAAGAAAATATGTTTGGCTGTCTAACCCGGATATATGGGATGGCATGGGTAAAGACCCACTTCTTTACTAACTTTTAGGCAAATGACCTGTAGCTTGATGTAAGCCTTGGCATATGCATATATTCTGTCTTCATTAGTATTGATTGCAGTCAGGTATCCAGCATCAGCTGAATACCAAGCTTGGGTCAGCTAGAGGAAGGACTACCACATGAGGATGGCAAGGCAGCACTCACTGTGCGTACACAGTCTGTCTGTCTTTGGACCATTCCATTGACTTGATTTGATTTTTGAACCCTTGTCCCTGGGATAATATTCTCTTACATCTGTTCTGATGGCTAGTTTGGTGACTGCAGTTATGCATGCCATTAAATTCAAGTTCAAATTCAAGCTTATTATAGCGCTAAATCTTGAACAATAAACTGCTAGTGTATACATAACCGAAGAAAAAAGAAAAAGCAGTGTTATAAATGTAACCTACTAGCTGGGAAAATGCCATTGATTAATGCTGGAGAGATATGGCAGAGCACATAGCAGTCAAGAAGTAGTGCATTGGTAAGTAAATTTCAAGCAACCTTCCAGCATGCACATCAGTCATGAAATGCAAAGACTTGAAAGCACCTAGTACAAACTCTTCTCCTGGTGTTAAAGCCCAATGTGCTGATAAATAGAACAGTGAAAGTGTTCTTGTGAACTAAACAGTTTTTCTTCAATACTCCAGTGAGATTGCCAAGACATAACTGGTGAACAACAATTCCAATTTTAAGTCCGAACAGTGCCACAACATCTGTACAGCACCTCCAAGACCACAAAGTAGTTGACACATTCCCAAACACAGACACAGGCAAATGTAACAATACCTAAAAGTAATGCAGTAATTTGCGGCAGTTGACTAAGTTCATGTATACCTAAACTGCAAACATACTGAGAGTGGCAAATGTAGTAATGTGGCATTGGAAATTGTAAAATTATTCAAATATTAAACAAAACAACACTTTGTCTCCAGGTGAAAACACTATGTAATGCATTAGTTGAATATGCCCTTCCCTTCTGCCATAACGCTGTACAAAGGTACAGCTAGTTGAAAATAGAATAATCAGATTTGTACTACTGTCTGGAGCAGAGAGCCAACACTGTGTCTTATATGCTAAGACTTAGTGGTTACCAGTTACATCCAGCGTCACATAACTACTAAATATACTCATATTTAGAATTCTTGCAGAAGGTTACTTCCCTCCATTAAAAAGATTACTATGGATTCAAAATCATAACTACACTCTCGGAAATAATCAAAATAATTTGATCATAATGATTAGACCTAGTTTTTTTTAAAACAAGAAACCTCTCTGTTGAATTACTTGTGACACGAACAGTCATACATTTATATAAATAAAAACAAACCATATTGACATATTTTCATTTGCAAACATCATACATCACATATAACTTTCTATACAACCATTGTCAACTGAACATTACATAGCTCATTCAATTCCTGCCTTAAACCTCATTCCTCCTGTAAAACATTATTCTGTTTGTACTGTTCCCATAATTCTCATTTTTTCAATGTAATTTGATCCTGCCCTTTTCTAAAGATGCCACTTCCAGTTCTTTTATCTCTGTTACTATATTCACTACTACTAGTATGGCTGGTTTAGACTTTGATTTCAATTTTCTAGTAATTGCTTTTTTTGGCAGTCACCGGAATTAAACTCAGCAATGTCTAACTTGTGTCTAGGTAATTCAGATTCTGTATCACAGCTCAAAAAATCATTTCCTTAGTGATACCATTTTGTTCACAAAGTATTTCTGACAGAGTAGTCTGCAGGGATTTTTTTATAAAGATGATTAGACCTAGATTTAAACTAGGAGTAGGAGAAAAAACTATGGGACCTGCTGTATGAAAGAGCTACAGTAGATATAAAAAAGCATCAAATGCAATCATGCATTTAAAAACAATCTTAAGCAACATCTGCAAAATGAAAATAAATGCAGATGTTTCTTTTATGTATGTATATCTTTTGGCTTATCCCGGTTAGGGGTCGCCACAGCAGAACTCCAGTCCGCTAATGATTGGCACTTGATTTTTACGCTGCCAAGTTGCCAGCCCAATGCCCAACCTTCAAAGAAGGCACACCCATTCACGCATGCACCTACCTGCATATCTTTAGATGTCATTTGACTGCGGGGAGGACATGCAGACTCCACACAGAAGGTGCTCCAGCCAAGAATTGAATGGGAGAACCTCTTGATGTGAGGCGACAACGCTAACCGCTAGACCACCGCGCCCTACTGGCTAAAATACTTGCTAAATGTGTCGAACAGCAACTTGTTAACTTTGTCAAGCAGCCGCCTTATTCAGCAGCTGTTGTCTTTTCTGTAATTCTCATTCTGTATGCCAGACTCTCGGTATGTATATAAGTGTGTGTGTGTGTATATATATATATATATATATATATATATATATATATATATATATATATATATATATATTTATTTAGTTATAACCTGTTTAATATAATTCAGAAATTGTTTTGTCGTCATGTTCATCTGTTTTGTTCAACTTTTCTGTATTCTGCTGCTGTTATAATACTTTTTGGCAGGGATTGTGGATGAAAAGGGTATTTGGGCCAGACCACTTACCCGGTTGTCAAATGCAATAAAAATCGAGAGGTCCTTAAAACATTGACAAAACACAGGTCTCTGTAAAGAAACTTGAATTTACAGAGAGGAAACTACTATTATTGTCATAGCTGCAGATGTAATAAAGGAGCTTCTAAAGAGTGTTGCAGCCTAGCCTCTGAGATGTATTATTGGAATGACAAACCTACTACTGCTACATGCACAGCTGCAGATGTACTGGAGTATTTAAAGAGAGCTGCAACCTCAGAGATAGTGTTGGAATTACAAACCTATTGTATTTTTTTTCAAACTGAAGCAGGTAGACAAAAAAATTGCACAGCAGTGTTTTAAAGACTTCAAAGCACAAATTACTCCAAAATTAACAAAGCTATGTCAACAGCAGAATTGTTGTTGCTTTTCTTGAAGATTACCTGTTATATTCCATGTTAATGATGAGAAAAAGGAAAACAATTTTAACAAAACAGAGGTTTCCTAGTTTATGTCCAGTAAATGTTATGTACTTTATCTCTTTTAACATTGTTCTTGGAGTTTACTATGTGTGATTGAAATAAATGAGATTTGAACACAGTTGATCATACTTGTATTTATACGTTTTATGTATGCAAGGTAAAACTGTTCAGAGAATACTGGAATTCATAAATATTAAAAGTCTGAATGCAGAGTCCCATAATATAAAGACCAAATGGTTGAAAATCTGGATTTAAATATATTAAGTCTAAGGTTGCCATTTCTTGGAATATTTCAGTTTCTCCTGAGGTGTGGTGATGTTGGAGTTGGTATATATAAAGTTCAGGGGTGAAAGGAGAGGCTTCCCAGTCTGCAAAAAAAAAAAAAAAAAAAAAAGTTTAAAGGCGAAGAACACTCTTCAATATTCTGTCTTCTCCTCAGGACTCTGCATTGTGAGATCTGACATTATAGTAGGGAGCCAAATAAAGCAATGTTTCTTTTAAACAAGAAACGTCTTTATTAAATTATAAATTATGACATTGGCAATCATACATTTATATTTATTTGATATTTGTTAACTGGGGTGGTCCAACTGGGCATGACCCTTTTTCAATGGAGCCCCTGGGGAGAAAATCTCCACAAAAACAACAGTAAGAATAAAATGAGATACAGTAGAATTCAAATATTTATGAATTTAACAGTTTCAGCATTAATAATAATATCATGATTAGTACTAATAATATCATATAACTATAAGTGTGGAGTAAGGAGATAGAGAAGATAACAGAGAAGCAAAAGGAAGGCAGTAGGACGAAGAAGAGCTAGAGTAGAGGAGGAGTTCAAGTTGGATGATTACAGAGACAAGACCAGGTACTGTTAAGATGCACTTTGTGTTTTCTTAAATTCATGAACATTGGAGATGTTTCTCTAGGGCAGAGGAAGTTTGTCCCAATGGGAGGCAAGAGAAGAGCTGAAGAGATGCTGTCCAATAGATTTATTAGGTTTATAAATTTGAAGTAGATGTCGATCAGAACTTCTGAGAGATTGGGGGGTGGGTGTAAGGAGAAATAAGTGCTGAGAAACTAGAGCTGTTGTGGCGTTTATTCAGTATGGAATGAATAACTCGAAGTTGAGAAAATAAGATTTTGTTAGGAAACTCTAACCAGTTAAGCGACTTCAGAGCTAGGCAGTGATGAGATTTGAAAGACAGGTTGGCAGCGAATCTGGCTCCTTTACTATAGGTAGATTCTAATTTGGAAAGAAGGGGAGACTGTAGATTAGTTATGACTTGTGAGCAATAAAAGGGATTTGGAAGAAGGAAGGCATGGGCAAATGAGATTTTAGCATCAAGGGTGAGGAACCTTTTATTTGTATACAATAAGCCGAGCATTTGGTGAGTTTTTCTTAATACATTGATGTACAAATGTTATATATTTGAATAAATGATATCTAAATGAAAACAAACCATATTGACCTAATCATAGCTGCAAGCATTTTACATCACAAACCATATTGACAATTTTAGTTGTAAGCATTATAAATCACTTATAATCTAGCTAGTCATTGTCAATCAGACATTACATAGCTCATTCAAGTCCTGCCTTTTTTTAAACCTCATTCCTCACTTGTATGTATTGTTCCCTCAATTCTCACTTTTTATGTAATTTGCTCCTACCCTTTTATAAATATCCCAATTCCAGTTGTTTTATTTCTGTTACTATATTCACTACTTCTAGTACAGTTAGTTTACTCTTGATTTCCATTTTGTAGTAATTTTTTTTTGGCAGCAACCATAATTAGACTCACCAAGACCTTAGTATGATGTTTGCAGATGACGTGATCTGTAGTGAGAGTATGGAACAGGTGGAGGAGACCCTGGAGAGGTGGCGATATGCTCTAGAGAAAAGAGGAATGAAGATCAGCAGGACTAAGACAGAATATATGTGTGTGAATGAGAGGGAGGATAGAGGAATGATGAGGATGTAGAGGTGGTGAAGGTGGATGAGTTTAAATTTTTGGGATCAACAGTTCAGAGTAATGGTGAGTGTGGAAGAGAGGTGAAGAATAGAGTACAGGCAGGGTGGAGAAGTGTGTCAGGAGTGATTTGTGACAGACGAGTACCAGTAAGAGTGATAGAGAAGGTCTACAAGAGAGTAGTGAGACCAGCTGTGTTATATGGGTTGGAGACAGTGGCATTGACAAAAAGGCAGGAGTCAGAGCTGGATGTGGCAGAGTTAAAGTTGTTAAGATTTGCACTGGGTGTGACGAGGGTGGACAGGATTAGGAGTAAGTATATTAGGGGGTCAGCCCAGGTTGGAATATTTGGAGACAAAGCCAGAGGGGCAAGATTACGTTGGTTTGTACATATGCTGAGGAAGATGCAGAGTATATTGGGAAAAAGATGCTAAGGATGAAGCTGCCAGATAACAGGAAAAGAGGAAGGCCTAAGATAAGGTTTATGGATGTGGTGAGAGAGAACATGCAGATGGTTGGTGTGACAGAGCAAGATGCAGAGGACGGGAAGAAATGGAAACAGATGATCAGCTGTGGCAACCCCTAATGGGAGCAGCCGAAAGAAGGTGGCCTTAGTATGTCTAAGCAATTCTGATTCTCAGAAAAATAATTTCCCTAGTTATAGCAATTTGCGCACCCAGTATCTCTGATAGAGTCCCCATCATACTGCCAACATTTGCTGTCTATCTTAGGAAAATTTCTCTGGAGTCTACTTGGTGTATACAAATATGTATGTAAATATTTCCAAGCAAAAATCAAAAATCTGCTTTCTGGATTCACATGTTGGCTTAGTTCTTGGAGTACTTTCTGCTACTTTATGAATATAATATTCTGTACGATTGTTTAATCTCCTTAAAGGTCCACTTCCAGAATCCCAGTGTCTTGACCTTCCACCCTGTTTTCATCATCACTTTCTACTTTGAAATATAGGTTTCTCCTTGTGCTATGTATAGGAGCCTTAACTGTGTAACTCTGAAATACCCCATTCAGATCATGTAATCTCAGTCTGCCCTGTTCTAGTGGAAGTATTAACTTGTCCCACTTTACTCTTGCTGTCTTCCCCTCTCAGATAAAATCCTTCAGCTCTTTATTAATTGCTATCTACTTCTCCTCTGGTTGATAATAATATGCCTGATCTGTGTATAAGATTAAAGGGACTAAAACATTTTAACTGCTTTTATCTTACTATCCATATAATGTAGCATTCCTTGCCCTGGAAGATGCTGACATATGTGCAGTCACTGAAACTTGGTTCAAACCTGTGGAGAGCACCCCAGCCTTACCAGGTTACTTGTCATACCATACGTTCTGATCCCAAACAGCGGGATACAAAGCCAAAGAAGGTGGAATTACAATATTTATCAAAGACATATGCACCTCCAGGCTGGTCAAACAGTATGACACACAGGAGACACTCCAGGTGCAGTTAACAATTGACGAAACACCTATTCAAATCATAGCTAGCTACAGACCCCCAACAATGACTCAGGAGGCCCACTTCACCTATCTGGACTTACTTGAATCCATCAAGATTCAACTGTCTACCCTGATCCTGGGCAACTTTAACTACCCAGCCTTAGAGTGGAAGACCTATTCTAGCTCAAACACGAAAGCTCAGAGATTCCTCGATTTCATCAGTGCCAATGCATTGCATTGGCGAGTTGACAACCCCACGAGAGGTGAAAATATCCTGGACCTGGTACTAACCAACATGAGTAGCTACTGTAGCACCCCTACAGTGTCATCCTCCTTGGTTAAATCTGACCATAAAGCAATCACTTTCGAAGTCGCCATCTCCCCTGACCCCCACCTTGCCAGGGTCAAACAAAAAACTTTTTCCGAAGCTGACTACAACCACCTTGACAGCAGGTATAAGCAGCTTCACAGCCAACATCTCTTCAGTTGAATCAAGCACTAATGTCCAAGCCCGCACCAAAAAACTATATGAGCACCTGTATAGCTGCATGGACTCAGCAATACCTGACAGGACCAAGTCATCTTCCTCAAGCAAGAGTAAACCTGTTTGGTGAACTGCAGCAGTAAACAGACTCTCTAATAAAAGGAAAAAAATTGCTGTCCAGGACCAAGAAGGAGCAGGTGCCAAGTTGGAAGCAATCTCTCCTTTGTGTGAACAAGCAAATAAGGTCACTGGTGAAATCCACTAAGGCTAACTTCGAGTCTAAATTGACCACATCCACTAAGGACAATCATAAGGCCTTCTTCACATATGTCCGCAATCTTAATGGTAACTCCCAAATCTGCTCTGAATTGGTGGTCAAGAATACCCCATAAACACCATAGATATAGCCAACCTGCTGGCAGACAAGTTCATTGAACACTTCACCCCCTGTCCCCCCATCAGTAAGCCTTGACATCCCCAGCACCTGCCCCCCATCACCAGGGAGCAGGTTATTAATGCCTTCTTACAGGCAAAAAAATACAGGCTCCATGGGACCTGATAACATCCTCAGCTACCAGGTCACCTCACTTGGACTAGTTGGGTTTGCCACTCTGCCTGGATTTTTGTGATCCTTGGCTGTGTCCTACATGAAGTCAGGCAAGAGCTCTCAGCACTACTAGGCACCTTATTCAGCCAAAGCTTGTGCACCGGCGTCATACCAGCAGCATGGAGGACAGCCACCGTCATCCCTCTGCATAAAGGTGGAGCGTCCACCGGCCCAAGCAGCCTAACTAGACTCATCTGCAAGGTCATGGAATGCATTGTCATGGACCTTATAAACAAGGACATTGGCAGCGTCCGTTCTCTTGATCCCACACAGTTTGGTTTTGTCATAGGGAGATCATGCCAGTTAAACTTGGTCGCCTTCTTTGAAACAGTCACCAAAGCCATGGATGAGAGCAAGACAGTGCACACCACCTACCTTGACCTAGCCAAAGCATTCGACACTATTCCTCACTGGGGCATAATAGATACTCTCACAGCTAGGCATTAACCCATATGTTACCAGATGGGTAGCTAACTGGCTCACTGATAGAGCCCATTCAGTCAAAATCGGGGAAGCCACCTCTAGTAGTAGACCTATAACAAGCGGCGTACCCTAAGGATCGGTCTTGGGGCCACTACTGTTTGGGATATACTTTTCTGAGGTGCAAGCCAAAACCAGTGGTGTGTGGCTGACCAAGTTTGCAGATGACTACAAGCTGGGCACTGTCATAAAATACCCTAGAGATGTCAACATCCTCCAAGAGGTACTTAACCAAACTAATGACTTGTGCCAGAAGCATGGCCTCAAGCTGAATGCCAAAAAATGCATCACTATCTCCTTTGAGGAAAATGGTGTCCCCACTAATTATCACATTAATAACGTATTAAGCAAGCAATCAGTCGTGAAGAACTTGGGCACACAGGATGATAGCAACCTGACACTTGACCACCATGTTGCCTCCACTGTACAGAAGGATTTCTACATGGCCCACCTCATAACTAAGGGTATTTCATCCTGGAACAAGGCGGTCATAACACATGCAGCCGTTGTGGAGACCACACTGGTTCCTGACCAGGAAATTCCAGGGTCTCAAACACCTATCCTATACAGATAGGCTAAAAGCCCTGTTCCTCTACTCTGTCTTATACAGACTGCTCAGAGGTGACCTGTGTCTGTCATACAAGGCTGTCTCAAGACTCCGCCTTAATGGAGTTGCTGTATATCCGTAAGTCAAACTCCACTCATGCAACCTGCACACAAGGTCTCAACCTGGTCTGTGAAATTAATAGAACTTGTTAGCAAGATAGATTTGTGCCCCATTGACTCCCCCATCTGTGGAATAGACTTCCTCTCCATGTCAAGCAGAGTACCTCATTAGCCCTCTTTAAGAGGAACCTGGATGACTGGATGGGAAACAGAAAATATACCCCTGGGTCCCACGTCTGTCCCTGCTGGACAGGGAAAGCAGGTGCTGACTTTGTTGGAACATGGGTGAAATTCTTTTCTAGGCTTATAAGGGCATGCAGGGCCAATAGCCTTGCATCATTCTATGAACCTATGAGCTTCCAGTTTCTTGATTTTTGTATTATCTTTTCTGTAGTCTTTTCTCACACATCCTTAGCTGCCACACCAGAATCATTTTTAATCCCTACTCCTAAATACTTCATTTCACCATGTCCCCATAAATATGGATATTGCTGAGCCAAGTTGTGTGCAGGTACATAATTTATAGCAATTACCTTTGTTTAACGTCATTAATTTTGCTTCCTGAAAATGTTTGACACTGTCTCAAAATGTTCCACAATCATTGTGATGTCCTTTTCTGGTTTTATCAGGTATAAAATATCACCTGCAAACAGAGCAAGCTTTTCTTGACTACCATACCAATTATATCCTAGAATTTCTGAGTCCCTTATTTTCTTTGCCAGTGCTTCTAAATAGAATGCAAATAACAAAGGGAAAAAGGACATCCCTGCCTGTTTCTGCTCAAACAGAAATTATCAGAGAGGAACCCACCCACTTTATTTTCACCTCCAATCCCTCCGATATCCTACTAATTAACCTTATAATTTTATCAGGGAATACAAATGCTTGCATTGCCCTGCCCATAAAGTCTCCGCTTACTGTGTCAAATTCTTTCTCTGCATCAGGACCCACCAACAACAGTGGTGTTTTCTTACATTCTGCTTTCCTCTGGATCATCAGTGTTCTGTCAGTGTTGTCTGCTGCCTGCCCTCCACAAAACCACATTGATCCATA
The DNA here is from genome assembly GCF_019279795.1 of Protopterus annectens. Taxonomy (NCBI): domain Eukaryota; kingdom Metazoa; phylum Chordata; order Ceratodontiformes; family Protopteridae; genus Protopterus; species Protopterus annectens. Next base: position 706,939,395 of record NC_056750.1, on the reverse strand, counting down.
TCTATCAATTTTGGCATCATTAATCCCATTCTTTTATCCATTATAGAAATAAACATTTTATAATCATGGTATGATGCTGGATATAATCAATCTTTACCCTCTTTAGGTATTATAGCTGCCACCACTTTCTTCCATGATGGTTGTACTTCTCTTAAAATGCTGTTAAACAAAACCTTCCAGATCTTTGTCAGTTTTTTCCATACTAGCTTCCAGACTTCTACAGGAATCCCATCTGTTCCTGGGGGCTTTCCTGTAGATTGGTTATACATCACGATTTTTATGTCATCTCCTCCCATCTGAACTGCCAGTAATTGAGCCTTGTCTACCTCTAACCTTGACATATTTAATTCTTCCATAAACATTTCCATTTGTATCTTTTCTTGATTTCCATATTTCTCTGCTTTATGCAGACTTTTATAGAATTTCCTAAATATTTTTAATACTTCTACAGAATCTTTTATCTTTCTTATTATGGGCTACCTACGTTTGGCGGCAGCTCCATCTACTAATGTTGCCTGAGTCATTGTGCTGTACAGGAAATGACAAAAAAAAAATAGCTTAACAGCAATCTTTCTAAACTCATGCATGTTATTGAGGTAATCCCTTATTTTCTGTTTAGTATTCTGCAGTTGCTCCTCTTGTTCTGTGCGAGTACCCCCCCCCCCCATTTTGCAATACTTCAAACATTTGTCAGTCCCGCTAAATAATTCTTATTTCTTAACCATATCTCCCTTTCTATTATTTTCACCCTATTTTTAAACTCCACTTTAATTTTACCCACTCCCTAGTTCTATTTTCAGGAGAAATTTCTATCTTCTCTAAAAGCTCCTGAATAATTTCCACTACCCATTGCTTAAATTCCTCTCTTTTCAAGAGATAGGTGTGAAAACGCCAGTGTCTCATTTTTATTTTGTTACCCTGTTTTTTTTTATTTTAATTATTGGCTCATGATCTGAAATAGTTATTGGGTGTGCATCAAGACCTTCAACTAAATCCACATATTCCTGTGAAATGTAAACTCTGTGTAGCCTAGTCTACTTTTTGTATTTTGGGGAATAATATGTAAATTCGCTCCACACTCCTAGTACTTAATTCACATCTTCCAAGCCAACTATTTTCATACATTTCTTCAGAAGTCTGCACTGCTTTGCTATATTTTCTCTTCTGGGGCCCCCCAGACACATCTTCAATGCTGCAGATCAAATTCCAGTCCCCATCTATAAGTAATATTCCTTGCTGAAAGCTGATTATTTCTCCCAGAGTTGTCTTAATCTCCATTATAGCAGTTTTAAGTGGAATATAAATACATGCCAGTGTAATCCTCCTCCCTTGCCAGTAGCCTCTTAGTATTACAAATATACCATTATTATCTTTATCTTCTTCTGTCACTGTTGGAGCTCCTCTTGCAATTAATTTAAGTACTCCTCTTTTCCTTTGTCCCAGGTATTCCACAGAGTGATCATCTTTGGAACATTTATTTATCAAATTCACATGTTCAGTTCTTTCCAAGTGTCTCTCCTGTAGCATATCTATTTGTACTCTATATTTTTAATATAGTTTATTATTATTACTTTTTTGTATTTCTGTACGAGACCATTGACATTTAAAGACACTGCAGAAAGCATCATTGTATTACAAAGTTATGCCCACAGCTAATATAAAGTTATTCCCACAGCTTTTTTGTTAAATGTCTAGTTCCAGCTTTTGTGTTACATGTATACACTGTTTGGCAGGTTGATCTCTTATACTGTTATTTCTTGTCCTATCCATTTGAGCCTATGTCACATATTGCAGAACTTTTGCTTTCATTGAAAGCCCTCAAACAAAAACAAAATACACCCCAATATCCCACTAAAACCTATTAACAACACACAAAACTGTGTACATCTTCAAATATTGAAGTTTCACCCTCCTAATAGGAATAAATGTTCCAAACTGAGAGCAACACTCAGACTTGTGTTTACCTAAAATAAATATTATCCATGGTAAGACACATAATGCATCCTGTACTTCAACTAAGTGCTGTCTGGTTTTATCTTGTCTGTATATAGCTCTCCCAGCTGAGTAAACACTTGAATTCTTTCAGAGAATATAATCTCCTAGCCAGTTCTCTTTATCAGATTGTCTGCTGGAAACATGAGGACCACATATAAAATTGCTATTAAGCATACATTTATTTGCTAGAAAACAGCCTTAGAGTATTCAGTATTCTTTTTCATTTACTTGCATTCTCTTAAAACTTACTATATTAAGCCAAGGGCCTCAATCCAGTCATTACCCTATGGAAGAATGAGAATAAGCACACTAATTTTTCTTTTGTCATGCTGTTTTAACTAGACTTTTGTTGTTGTTTTTTTAACATTGCAGTGCAAACATTTCTTAAAACCGAACAAGGAGAAAGAGAGAAGGAAGAAACAGGATCACATGTTTACATTAGTATTTCCATCACACTTAAAAATAACTGAGAAAACTTTACTTTGTGGAATGCAAAGAAAACCATGTACTATAATAAAAATAGTACTATTAAGAAATGTTTTTATTTAGTTTACTTTCTCCTTCCTCTTTCCCTCTCCTAAGGATTTTTCCAAATATTATTGACATGAAGTAGGGCATATGCTTTACAGCCCCCTGCAAGTTTGAGTCCAAAAGAGTCAAATATTTCCAGGTTTTCTTTTTCTGTCATAGGTTCATAGGTGTGTACTAGGCTGATGGCCCTGTGGCCTTTACAAGCCTAGCCATAGGATTACCCTGGCATCGTGCCTCCCGACCTTAATTCCCAGTGCCTCTGTCTAATAGAGCCACTGGAGTTCTCCCCTGGGTGAATTTTCTATTCCCATCCACTCATCAAGATTTCTCTTGAAGAGGGTCAGCGAGGTGCTCTGCTTGACATGTATGGGAAGTCTGTTCCATAGTATGGGCAGTCTCTGGGTTATGAACCTGTCCCTCCAGCACTTTCTGTTGATTGTGGTAATGAGGTTGAGGTCTCTGGAATATGTGGTGTGGAGCGATTGGGATTTCTTTAGCTGTAGTATTTCTAACAAAGCTGGATCAGGCATTGCTTTGTAAGTCGAGCAGAGATTGCCTCTAAGTAGGCTATATGAGACAGAGAATAGTTGGAGTTTTTTGACTCTCTCCATATAGGACAAGTGTTCAAGGCCTAGGATCCTCTTTGTGAGGTACTTTTGTGGCCCCCTTCAGTTATTGCAGGTGTCTAATGAGCTACATCCCAGATGGGACATTGTACTTAATGATTGGCCTAATGAGGGAAGAGTAGAGGGAGGCAATGACCTCTTTCTTCCTGGGTGCAAAACCCTTAGTAATGAAATGTGCCACATAGAAGGACTTTCTGACCACAGTGGCAATGTGGTGATGAAAAGAGAGGTTGCAGTCAACCTGTGTTCCCAGATCTCTTATAATGCCTTCGGTGTTCAGTGGACTACTATCAGTCTGGTAATTCATGGGAACCGGGTTTTTCACAAAGGGGATGACGACATATTTTTTGGCATTGAGCTTAAGGCCATGATTCTGACACCAGTCATTGGTCTCAGTGAGGCCATTCTTGTAGGAATGTTTCACAAATATAATTATTGCGTTGTAATCACATATTTGTCAATTTCCAAGTTACTGTTTTTATTCTTTCATCTTCATCTCCCAAATCCTGTGTCTGCATCATTTCCAGTGTACTGTCAATTATTCTAGTCGACACTCATGCTTTTTTCCTTCTCAAGCATTTTCCTTTGAAAAAAATTGGAAAAGGTTTCATTGGCACAGTCTCTCTGTGGACTTAATTACCAGAAGAACTACAAGCAGCAGAATCTCCTGTTTCACAGCTCACTTTTGTTGGACAAACTGTGAACTTTGTCAAACGATTTTATCCCTCCAGAGGAGAATATTTTGAAAATAGCAGGGTACAGCAGTTTGAATCTCACATCTACTTCTCAACTTTCCCTGAATAGCAGAATAAATTTCCTCCTCTTCTGCATCATAATATAGTCATTCCCATAAACACTTTGATGTCTCCCACTTTTAGTACTTTGTCTTTTTGCCACAGTTTTGTCAGAATCAACAACTCCTGCTGTGGTGTGATTGCAACTTTACTATTAAAGGTCTAGATTGCTTTCTGTTAGCCAGGTTTGGAGCAGACACACAATGTGCCCTTTCAGTAAACAACAACTGCTGTGGAATAGCAGTCCAACTTCTTATTTGTGCTTCCATAAAATTTATTTATTTATTTATTATTTATTTATTTACAGTTGGTTTACCAGGATAGTCCATTGGGCCAAAATGAACCCGTTTTCAATGGAGTCCTGGGGAGAAAAGCTCCAAAAACAAACAAACTAACTAGGTACATACAATAGATTACTAATGATAAAATTAATACAGTCTGTTCCCTCTAGCTTCTCTGATACCGCAGAACATCTCAGGTTTTCCCAACATGCTCTGCCTTCCTAATTCTATTATGATTTGAAACATCTCTTCTTGAGTAGTCTCGTATTCAGCCAGACTTCTTAATTTTGATCTCTGTTTTTTTGCAGTTTTGTCACCTCATCCAAATACCTGCTTAAAGCCTTTTCCTTTTTTACAGCCTTTTGTTGTTAGAGTTGATATACTCCATCATTGTTTCATTTATTTTAATTGGGTCTGTGTGCAGTTGGCTTATACTTTCTTATAGGTTACTGGAAATCATGTCTGGAGCTTGCACTGCTTTTTTTTTTTTTTTTTTTTGAGCAGCTGCAGTACTTTTCCCAGTCACTGTCTTTTCCTCACATTTTGTAGCTGATTTTCCTTCAGGTCCTCAGTATTTATTTTTTCCTGGCATCCAGGCAGTACAGTTACTAGCCAGTTACTGCAATTTTCCCAAAAAAATAATTCCACTGACTTTCTCTGATACGTTTCTGTTTTCACACTGGGCGAGCTAGAATTAAGCTATTACTTAATGTGCAGCCGTACTGGAAGTCCTCAATAAAACAAATAATAAGCGTTTTGCAGTGGGCAAGACCCTGCACTTCCTAAATGGGGGACTTCACCACCACTTTGCTTATGTATACTTACTCCAACTTAAAAAAAGAGCAGTCATTCATATGAAATGAGAAAATGATAATTCTTTCTTCACTGCCCCTTGATCACAGGGAACAATAAAATACACAGCTTTCAAGCCTCAGTACATTGCTCAGTAGACAATGAACAACAGTTGAACAAGCCAGCTATACATTTGGCTGAAATGCTTGTTAAAACAATGAGGAAGTAGTTATTGGTGTGAGGAGGTCCTTCCTCATCAACAGCAAGATATTTGCCATCAAGTGTTAGGCATATCAGTACTTGACAATGCTTTACCCATAAGGCATCCTCTACAGATCTCACTTGCTGCATGTCCATGATAGTTGCATCTGAGAAGTGGCTGTCAGTCTGCTTTCAAATATTACCATAAAGATGATGATTTTTTTTATCCTCAATGTTTGCTTACAGTTCTTTGTTCTTGTTTTTGAATCTTTATTTAACTTCTGAGCTATAGTACAAATTATTTTCCTTTTCTGCAGTTTTGGACAGCCCTCTGTCTTCTTCAGTTCCCTTCCTAAACCTTGCCCTTTTCTGGACATTAGAATTTACCAGTTGCTCTGCAAAGTTATTTAGTTGTTAAAACCTGCTAATTACTTGTGTATTAAATATTTCCTGATTTTTTATTTTCCACTGTTAGGAAAGGATAATTTTGATACAGTTTGAGAAATGTGTAAAGGTTTAACCCTTAATACTTTCAGAGAGAAGAAATTTAAAAAGGGCTTGTACCTGCCCCTGTTGGAGGTTCTACCTTATTACAATCTGTTTATTCAACTTCTAGGATTAAGCCAATGACTAGGTGAGGGGAAAGTTTATCAAGCACATGAGAGAAAAGCATAGACAATCCTCTGCAGGTCCTCAACCAAAAAAGAAAGCTAACATAGATCATGATATGTATTTTGCTCTTTCTGGTGAAGGATTCTCCTCATCTGTTAAAGATGTTTTAGAAGAGTCTTCATTTAAACTGGGCAGGACTGTGAGTTTGACTTCTTTTATTCACCGTGGTTTCTTGAATCATGGGCAAGAGACTACCATAAGCAAGATCCAGATCCATTTCCATTCTTCCACCAAAAATTTATTATAATATGCTCATGGAGACCTTTATTAGAAACTAGCAAAGGTACCTGTTGCCTTTACCCCAGTTAAATTTTGGGGAAATAGAGATGACGTTTCAGTCATTCCATTTTCTGCAAAAGTTTCCTGGTTTTACTCAATGACCCGTAAATTTTGGCTTGTACCCTAGAGACCAGAGTCAATCCAACTGATGCTGACACTGACTTCAGCAGATTTGTCAGTGTCAATGCATTCTGAATTTTGTGGCCACAGCCTTTGACATCAACAACATTGATGTCAACTTTGTCATCAGTGTTGGTGACCTTGACATCATTGCTAGCAGTGGAATCTTTACTGTAAGGTTAAAAGTCAGGCATCTTGGTCGAGCCTGATGCAAATCTACTGGCTTATTTGGGGTTTGCTTTCAGGGTTGCAGCTAATGATGTCTGGCCTGTGTTGAACACCCCCAGTTTGAGAATGAGCCTATCTATTTCAGTTCCAGCTGTGGAGGGACTTTAACCTTTGACATTTGTTACTTACAACCAGAACTTTCAACTTTTACCAACAGAATTTGGGACAAAGTAAAAAAAATAATTAAGGAAAACGTCCAAAATAGGGACAAATTTTAAATGTTGGCATTATTATCTTAGAAATTCTCACAATTATTTCCAGTTTTAGGAGGAGTGGAGCAAAATTTTGAGAAAAATCAGAGGGTACCCCTACAAAATAGGGACAGTTGAGAGATCTGCTTATACCTTCAATCTCAAGCACTGAATCAGCATTGCTGTTAGCATCATTAATGTAGACAGATGTTCGTCATGTTTCACTGTTGCAGTCATCACACTTGGGTTATCTGCCTGCAGGTAGCCCTCAGTCAGCCCGAATACCAGTATTTCTGCATCGGATGCTGTCACTCTTGGATTGACGTCAGGTCGTAAGGAGTATAAAAACAAGCAGCCGACGCAATTACGTCAGTCTTTCTTGCCGAGGAGGAGCCCAAAGCGGAAGCAGTTTGCAAGTGCCGGTTGGCCGCTACCTGAATTTTTCATTTTCGTTGAATAATCCTGAAGTCTTCTAAAGCTAAGTACCCCGTTGGGGATTCTTTTTTTCTTGCTCTAACCGATGTCTGAAAAATTTAACAATTGTCTTGCTTGTGGAAAGCAAATACCTCACAGAGATTTTCATTCTTACTGCGTCACGTGTTTAGGCCCAGACCATTATGTCCCTCGCTTTCGGTTTTGTGCCTTGTTTAATGCCCGAACCATTCATAGTAAGGCTTTCTTTGATGCAAAATTTTTTCCCTCTCGATCTCCATATTCTGAAATGGCTTCAGTAAGCCATCCGACTACTGATTTTCCAAAAAAACTTAAGGATAAAGACAGAGACAGACCACATAGGTCCAAAACTGCCGACAACTCTTCCGTTAAGCTAGTCACCAGTCAGCCTGTACTCAGTGAGGTGCCTTTGTAGCCCCTGATCCCCGCTTCAATGGATTCACAGGCCACAGGCCTCTGCTGAGACCCATTCGGAGTCTTGTATGCTGTGAAATGCTTCTTCGATTTATGAAACCTGAGGATGTCTCTACCTTGGATGGGTCCAGAGCTGCTTTGCAGGTACCAGCTTCTGAGGCAGTTCTTCGCTCTGCCGACATTCAAATTAAACCAATGTCTTCTTTTCTAACCAAAACTACCAAGTTTCTTAGGCCTAGCGTGCGCACTATGTCTAGAAAACCGATGACCAAAGCACATGCTCAGGCTCCCATGCCACAAAAAACAAATGCTTAGAATGGCTGAAGACCTTATTATACTGATTAGGGGAAGTCAGCCTTCCCCTGCTAAGAGACCAAGAATCCAGCCCCCTTCAGGTTCTGCAGACCAGGAGTCCGATGATGCTGACATTTCTGATTATGAGGACATGCCCTTATCGCCTATGAGGATGCAGATACAGAGGAATAGATTCCCTCCGCCTCCCCACCAGAGGATTTTTCTTTTGGTGAAACCATTCATACTCTGAGAGCATTTCCATTGGGAATGCCAAGACTAGCCTCAGTCCAAAAAGAGACTCAGAGAATTTTTAGAGATGCCTCAGCACAGGCCTTTAGCTATACCCCTTATCCTGGATGGTGTGGATGATGTTTTCATGGAATCCAGTCATACTCCTGACACTTTACCTCCTACCCTTAGGAAACCAGACAGGTGCTACAGAGTACCTGATACTCACAAGTTTCTGTTCAAGAATCCTACTGCTGACCCAGAAATCATTTCTCAGGGGCCTAAAGGTATCGAGGCTACAACAGCGAAGAATCTCACCCCTGCGGACAGGGCTTCCAGAGCTTTGGACAGATGAGTTAAGAAGGTATATACCTCTGTAACTCTTGCTGTCAGGGCCTTGAATTGCCAGTTTCACATGCTGAAGTACCAGCAACATGTTATGGAACTTAATAACAAAAAGTGGTATCTTTTCCAGACTGTGCAGAAAATAAAGAATTGCAGGAGCTTATGCACTGTGCAAACCAAGTCAGTAAGCATACTTTGCAGTGTGTCTTTGATGCCCTAGAAGCATCTTGAAGGGCAGCAGTCACTGGCTCTGTACTGAGAAAACATACTTGACTAAAAGAGCAGACCTTGCCAGATCATGTCAAATCCAAATTACTAGATGCTCCTTTGAATAAGGACTCTTTGTTTGGCACCAAAGCAGAAGAGGTTCTTAAAAAGATGGAAGAAAAAGCTAAATTTATGCAGACTGTTAAAGTATTCTTACAAGTGCAACCCCCTAAATTCAGTAGGCATTGCCATTTGAAACACTGGTCCTTTCCAGCCCCTCCAGACCTTCTCAAACAAGACCCAGGGGAAACTGACCATACAGACTACTGTCTCAGGGTATGTAGAGATCTAAGCAATGGAGTGTCCCCACCCCTATAGCAGAGAGAGATAAGCCACCTCCTTAGGGAAAAAGCTCATAATGACTCCTTCAATCCACTTCCCTGCCCCAACTGCTTGTGCCCCTAGGAGGAAAACTTGCCCTTCATGCAAAAAACTGGATGTCCATCACCCAGGACCGATGGTTCCTCAACATTGTATCCCAGGGGTACAAATTTTATTTCCATTCTCTGCCAACCTCAAGTGGGTTTCCAGAGCTTCCTCTAAACCATTGAGCAGAGGCTCAAAACCAAGTACTTCCCTTGCTCAATATCAGAGCTATTCAGCCTGTACCTGTAGAACAAAAGGGTCAAGGATTGTACTCCAGACTCTTCCTGGTACCCAGGAACGAGAGCTCTTGGTGCCTAATCCTGGATCTTTCGATTCTCAACACCTTCCTGGTGGTACTAAAATTCAAAATGCTTACCCTGCAGCAACTTCTTCCTGTGTTAGCCAAGGATGCCTAGTTAGTCACCCTGGACTTAATAAAAACCTATCTACACATCCCTGTAAGGGAGTCATGCAGGAAGTATCTACGTTTCAGGGCACGATCTATGCATTATCAGTTCTCTGCACTTCCCTTTGGCTTATCTACTGTGCGCAGGGTATTCACAAAATGCCTGGCTTCAGCCATTGCATACTGCAGGCAGAGAAATATCCAAATTTACCCATACTTGGACGACAGCCTGATTCAGGCGGACAGTCAGGAATTGCTGCTTCAGCACCTGGCATTTGTAAAAAGCCTTCTCACTTCCTTGGAGTACACAATCAACGAAAAGAAATCACAACTGGTACCCAGTCAAAAGATTGTATTCCTGGGAGCAAGCTTGGACACAACTTCTCAGATGGCATTCCTCACTTCAGAAAAACAAGTTTATCTGACAGATTACTTCAAGCAAATGGCCATCAGAACCCAGCTATCTGCAAGAAAAATACTGCAAGCCATAGAGTTCATGGCCTCATGTATACTGCTAATTCCATATGCAAGATTGCATATGAGGAAACTTCAGTGGTACTTAAAAAGTCTTTGTTGCCAACATTCTCAGGACCTGGAAACAGTCATTCCTATCATAACCTGTCTAAGGACAGAGTTCCTTTGGTGGGCAGAAGCATACAACCACAACAAGAGACTGACATTCACTCAATCCCACGCCGTCCAGACCCTGACCACAGATGCATCAGACTATGCATGGGGGTGCTCACATAGCTGGCAAATGTATTCATGGCCACTGGAGCCCAAGCCAAATTCATCAGCACATCAACCAAAAAGAGATGCTAGCTATACAGAATGCCCTGACATCTTTCAGATCCCTACTCTTTCCGTGACAACTGCTGATAAAAGCAGACAACACCACAGTTATGTGGTACATCAACAAGCAGGGGGAACCCACTCCTACCCACTCTGCATGTTAGCCATGGCCCTGTGGAACACTGCCTTGGACATCCAAGTCCATCTACAAGCTCAGTTCTTGCCAGGCAAACAAAACTCACTGGCAGACAACTTAAGCAAAAATCTCCTAGACCCACAGGAGTGGAAATTAGAGCCCAGCACCTTCAACCTTCTGATTCAGAAATGGAGACCCCAGAGGTGGATCTCTTTGCCTCCCCCTACAACCATCAACTCAGCAGATTCTGCACCAGGAACCCTCACAGCAGGGCCTGGAAAGTGGATGCCCTATCCTTTCAATGGTAAAACCTCTCAGTCTGTGCCTTTCCCCCTCTGCCCCTTCTCTCAAAAGTACTACTCAAGATAAAACAGGACAGACCAAGGACAGTTCTGATTGCCCCAGACTGGCCACGCCAGCACTGGTACCCACTCCCGTGCAGCCTGACAATGGTGCCAGCTTGGCACCTACACCAGACCCCAACCATGCTGTCTCAGCAGGAGGGACAGATTTTGCGTCCACAACTGCAAACCCTAAATCTTGCAGCCTGGCTTATTCCTTGAATACCCCCCCAGCAACCCTAAGCAAACAGGTGCTGGGCATCATCCTTGAAGCCAGAAGGCCCAGTACAAGGAAATCCTATGCTAAGTGGAAAATGTATTGTTCTTGGATTCAGTCTAAAGGAGAGGACACAGCACTGCCCTCCTTACCTCTAATCCTGGATTACCTAGCAGCACTACTCCACAGAGGCCTATCCTTCTCCTCCATTAAGATCCATGCCTTTGCCATCTCGGCTCATTACAACATTGAGCCACCTCTGTTTTATCACCCTCTCATCAAACAGTTCCTGAGAGGGGCAAACAACTTCAGGCCACCAGGGAGAGCAACCTTAACTTTGTAATAGAAAAGCTCATGCTTCCGCCCTTTGAACCTGCGGCTTCAGCAGAGTTAAAATTCCTCTCTTGGAAAATAGCCTTGCTTCTAGCCATCACTTCAGCTAGAAGTGTGTCTGAGCTACAAGCACTGATGGCTGTTAAACCCTTCATTATTTTCCATGCTGACAGGGTTTCCTTCAGGACTACCCATTCCTTTATGCCTAAAGTGGTGTCCAGTGTGGTTCTCAACCAATCTATCCATTTGCCAACCTTCTTCCCTAATCCTTAAAATAAAGGGGGGAAAGGATCCTGCACTGTTTTTATGTGCACAAGACAGGTTCAGATTCTACCTTGATAGGACTAAGCCCTTTAGAAAATCTGACCAGTTACTAGTCAGCTTTACAACAGGGGCAGAGGGCAAGGCCATTTCAAAACAAACCATTTCCAAATGGATAGCACATTACATCCATTTCTGCTATAAGCACCATAGAAAACTAACTCTTCAGGGGGTCAGAACACATTCCACTAGGGCAACATCTACCTTTACAGCATTTCTCAGGGGAGTCCCTACCAGGGACACCCTGGAAGCTGCTACCTGGAGTTCTGTACACACCTTCACCAAGCATGACCACTTGCCTATCTTTTCCAAATCCAGGGCAGGTTTTGCTACAGCAGTCTTACAAGTTTTACTAGCCAACCCTATCTCTTCTTGACTTCCTTCACCCTTCCTCACCTTTGATAATCCACCCAAGTGTGATGACTGCAGCAGTGAAACACGAAGAACATAGTATAGTTGTGTGGACTTACCATAAATGTAGATGTTCAAATGTATTCACTGTTGCAGTCCTGGTTTCCCTCCCTCCAGCCCCCTGGTTTTCTCCATTTCTCTCTCTCTCTCTCTCTCTCCTCTCTACTACTGGTATTGGTATTTACTTTTTACTGGTGGTGTTTTCCCCACTATAACCTAGCTTCCTGTTTGGGGGCTCCTGACATCTGGGGCAAGAAAACTGATGTAATAGTGTCGGCTGCCTGTTTTTATACCCCTGATGACTTGACATCAATCCAGGAGTGACAGCATCTGACGCAGAAATGCTAAGTCTCTGCTTTTCTGGCTGACTGAGGGCTACCTGCAGGCAGATAACCCAAGTGTGATGACTGCAACAGTTAATACACTCGAATATCTACATTTATGGTAAGTGTACACAACTGTACTTTCTGCATTTGCTACAGTCAGTGCCTGCATCCCTTACAGTGTCTGCATCCACATGGTACATGGATGTTTTTTGTGTGGACATGTAACTATCCACCTTTTTGGACAGCCTCATGAGCGTCTCCCCATGATATCTGGATCTATTCCAATTTCTTCTTCAGACCCACCATCACTGACACTTGGGAGGAGGTATACATGCAAGAGGAATCAAGCAGACTCTTTAATAGGCTCTCATGTCTATTAAAGATGAAGACAGTGTAGACTTCAATATCCTCTTGATGTTCCCATGTCCCATGTTCTTATGAGAAGTAGTTCTGCAAGAGGCTATTTGGACTCCAGACCATCTTTCTGGGCAGCCACACTTTTAAGTAAAATGGTAAGACGGGCAGCAAAAAAGTGTATGGAAATGTTGTGGTGTTGTGACATAGGAAACTAGCAAGGGCCTGTGGCATCCTAAGAACTGGATTTGCCAGAGACTCATCACTGTACTGTGGCTGCAGGTGCTTTTAAAAGAGTTGTACCTTGTAAAGCCCTGCTGCTCATCCCACAGATAAGTAATGAAATAATGAAAGGCCAAGAACAGATTTTGCTAGGTGTGTTTTGATGTTCATCGTGCATACAGCTGCATTAATCACAGATGGGGTTTTCTGCCGTCAGGCGGGTCCTCGGTCGGCCGAATTCCAAAGTCCAGGTCCGGTGTCGGTTGTTGCTGCTTTCTTTCCTGACGTCAGTGCGACAGGGGTATATAAGACACAGCCGACGCCATTTTCTTCAGTCTTTTTTGCCGCGCGGTGCCCGAAGCAGAAGCAGTTCGCAAGTGCCGGTCGGCCAGCTCCTGAAATTACGAAAATTTGGAAACCGAAGTCTTCTTTAAAGCTAAGTACCACGTTGGGGAAACTTTTCTTGCCTCAGACCGATGTCAGACAAAGTTAACAATTGTATTTCTTGTGGGAAGCAAATACCGCATAAGGATTTCCATTCCCTCTGCATACCTTGTTTAGGCCCAGACCACAATGTCTCGGGCTGTTGCTTTTGCGCTACTTTCAATAAACGCACTATTAAGCATCGGGCGGAGTTCGCCCGGCACTTTTTTGGTAAAGATTTTGATTATAAAATGTCGTCGGAGACTCCGACTACCGTTTTGTTCAAAAAACGCAAGGACAAAGACTGACACCATGCCAAAACCAGCTACACGTGGTCCAGTTCTCAGCGAGGCGCCTACGCAGCCCCTGACTACCGACAACACTTATTTGGCGGTGTCTTCCGTAACCGAGACTGCAGGTGCCTCGGCCCATACCCAGACTACAACCACCGAAGCCACTGTGAGTGTTGAGCCTCCTAATGTGGACAGGTCCACTTCCACCCATGGTGTCTTTAGACCCTCATCTTCCTTTTCCATAAAGGCCTTTACTAAGCCCAAATCAGCCATGCATCCCAAGAGGCCTGTTGCACAGGGCCCATCTCCAGGCCCCATGCCTAAAAAGCAGATGCTAAAAATGGCTGAGGATTTAATTACTCTTTTATCAGGGGTTCCCAACCCCCTCCAGACAAGAGACCCAGAATGGAGGAAGATTCTCCCTCTTCTGACCAGGGCTTCATTTTTTCAGAACATTCTGATGAAGAGGAACACTCGTACTCCCCTTTTGAAGATTCTGATGCAGAGCAGTCCATTCCTTCTGTATCTCCCCCAGAGGATTTTTCTTTTGGGGAAACCTTGCACAACTTGAGGGAACACTTCCATTGGGAAGGCCAAGACTTTTCTGATTCCAAGAAAAGACTTAGGGAATTTCTTTTGTTACCTCAGCACAGACCTCTGGCGATATCTCCTGTCTTGGACATACTTGATGTTTACTCGGAGGCTTGCCTTAATCCGGATTCCCTGCCTCCTGCCCCAGTCAAGCCTGATAGGTACTACAGAGTTCCTAACTCTCACCAATTTCTTTACAAAAGCCATAATGCTGACCCTGAAACCATTTCTCAAGGCCCCAAGGGAATGAAGGCCTCTACTGCTAAGAATCCACTACCTTCCGAAAGACGGTCTAGATCCTTTGAAAGGTGGGGAAAAAAGATATATACCTCGGCCACCCTAGCCATGAGGGCCTTAAATTGTCAGTTCCATATGCTTAAATGTCAGCAGTTTCTGTTATCACAATTAAGAAGTAAAATGTCACAACCTGAACAACCAGATTTGAAGGAATTGCAGGATATGATGCATAGTGCAGAACAAGTGGGTAAACACACCTTACAATGTGGCAATGATGCCCTAGAGGCCTCAAGTAGAGCTGCTGTTACAGAATCAGTCATTCGTAGACATGCCTGGCTTAGGGAAAAAACCTTGCCTGATCATGTTAAAGCTAAACTACTAAATGCTCCTTTACAAAAGGATGTACTATTTGGTACTAATGCTGAGGAGATACTACGGAAAATGGAAGAAAAAGCTAAATCTATGCAAACTGTCAAAGCTTTTCTACAGGTTCAACCACCACGTTTTAGCAGAAATTGGCCTTCAAAAAACTGGTCCTTTCCAGCCACGGACAAGCCCCAAAGAGGTAGATACAGGCGCACAAGGGGCAGAGGACAATCTCAAGGATCATATAGAGGCAGACAATGGCAAACTCCAGCACCAAGAGGTGGCGAAGACCGTGCACAACAATACAGGAAACAAACCCAATGACTTCCCCCTTTTCATGCCAAGCAAGTCTCAGCTGGCAGCACCCTTGGGAGGAAAGCTGGCATTATTTACAAGAAATTGGCATATTATCACAACAGACAAATGGATCCTGGACATAACAGAGGCTACAGATTTCATTTTCACACACTTCCAAAAATGAGAGGCATGCCGAACCTGCCACACAATCAAAGGGCAGAGGCTCAAATGCAAATTTCAAAGCTCATGGATATGAAAGCTATTCAAGAGGTACCTACTCACGAACAAGGTCAAGGTTTTTATTCCAGACTATTTCTGGTACCAAGGAAAGGAACCGACTGGAGACCCATTTTGGACTTATCCATCCTAAACACATTTCTACTCGTACCAAAATTCAGGATGCTCACATTACAGCAGCTTCTTCCCATGCTGGGCAAGGAGTTTTGGCTGGTAACATTGGACCTCAAGGAGGCATACCTGCATGTCCCAATCAGACAAAGCTGCAGAAGATACCTCAGATTTCTTGCAGGTTCAATCCACTATCAATTCTCTGCATTGCCCTTTGGCTTATCTACTGCACCCAGAGTATTCACGAAATGCCTGGCATCAATTATTGCCTACTGCAGACTTCAAGGGATACAAATATACCCTTATTTGGACGACTACCTGATCCAAGCGGACAGCAAACACATACTTCTGGAACATCTGGCTTATGTAACACGGTTATTGAATTCTCTGGGATACACAGTCAACAAAGAGAAATCCAGGCTAACACCATCTCAGAAAATAACTTTCCTGGGTGCCAACTTGGACACAAACACCCAGATGGCCTATCTTACGCCAGAAAAACAGGGGCAGCTAACTCAGTACTTCAAAATACTAGCAAATTGTAGCAGGCTCACTGCAAGGAAAATCCTGCAGGCTCTGGGCTTCATGGCATCTTGCATTCTTTTAATCCCATGTGCAAAGTTGCATATGAGGAAACTTCAATGGTACCTAAAAAACCTATGGTCTCAACACAGCCACAGTTTGGAAACAATAATACCAATAATCCCATGTTTGCAAAAGGAATTTCTATGGTGGGCCTGAGCATGCCAAACAAACACAGGTCTTCCATTCTGCAAGCCTCAAGCAAATCAAGTCATCACAACAGACGCCTCAGACTACGCCTGGGGGGCGCACATGACAGACAGGTGCATTCAGGGCAAATGGTCCCAAAAGGAAAAGCACCTTCACATCAATCAAAAAGAAATGCTAGCAGTGATAAATGCAATTACAGCTTTCAAGGACCTCCTGCATCCAGGGCAATTATTGATAAGAACAGACAACACCACAGTAATGTGGTACATAAACAAACAAGGAGGAACACATTCATACCCCCTGTGCAGGCTAGCCATGTCACTTTGGAACTTGGCTCTGGAATGGCAAATCAAACTTCAAGCACAGTACCTGCCAGGATTGGAAAACACGCTGGCAGACAATCTAAGCAGAAATATGACAGACCCACACGAATGGAAGTTGCATCCTCAAGTGTTTACAAAGATAATCCAAGAGTGGGGAAGGCCAGACATAGATCTCTTCGCCTCCCACAGGAATCATCAATTGAAAAAGTTCTGTTCAAGGACCTTCCATCCAAAGGCCTGGAGAGTGGACGCCCTTTCTTTCAGTTGGGCAGCATGGACAGTTTATGCTTTCCCACCTTTGCCTCTTCTGCCCAAGATGCTCTTGAAAGCAAGAGTAGACAGACCGAAGATGATACTGATTGCTCCAGACTGGCCAAGACAACACTGGTACCCACTCCTGAGGAGCCTAACACGTACTCCTCCCTGGACCCTACCTCTAATGCCTCTTCTACTGACTCAGCACAGCTACAAAACTCTTCACAGTCAGCTGAAAACACTCAGTCTGGCTGCATGGAAAATTCCTTAACACCGCAACAGACCCTACTCTCCAAAGAGGTGCAGGATGTCATTTTGGAGGCCAGAAGGCCATCTACTAGAAAGGCTTACTCTGCAAAATGGAAATGGTTTTGCGCTTGGAATGAGAAAAAAGGCCAGGATCCTAGAAAACTGAATTTGCCTCAGATATTACAGTATCTAGCTGAGCTGTTGAACAGTGGACTTTCATTTTCCTCCATCAAAATTCATGCCTCAGCCATTTCTGCAGAATACAGCACTGATCCACCCTTATTCTCTCACCCACTCTTAAGACAGTTCCTCAGAGGGGCTAAGAATATAAGACCTCCAAGGAAACAACCAATACCAGCCTGGGATCTTAATTACATTCTAGAAAAATTAACATTGCCTCCCTTTGAACCAGCTGCCTCAACAGATTTGCAATATTTGTCCTGGAAAACAGATTTCCTTCTGGCCATTACCTCAGCTCGTAGGGTTTCGAAACTACAAGCCCTCATGGCTGTGCAGCCCTTTCTCATCTTACATCAGGACAGGGTTTCCCTATGAACCAACCCATCATTTATGCCTAAGGTAGTATCCAGGGTAGCTTTAAATCAGGCCATACACTTACCTACCTTTTACCCCAATCCTCAAAACAAAGGGGAAAGGCTGCTACATTCCTTAGACATCCATAGACAGCTACGTTACTATTTGGACAGAACAAAGCCTTTCAGGAAATCAGAACAACTTTTTGTGTCCTATGCTGTAGGAGCTCAAGGGAAGCCAATTTCCAAACAGACAATTTCAAAATGGATAGGCCACTGCATACGGTTTCGTTACTCCTTTCATGGCAAATCTGTTCCTACAGGCATCAGATCCCACTCCACAAGGGCCACAGCTACCTCTACAGCCTTCCTCAGAGGAGTCCCTACCAAAGATATTTTGGAGGCAGCCACTTGGAGTTCTGTGCATACCTTCACAAAACACTACCACCTGCCTTTATACTCCAAAACTAGAGCAGGCTTTCCCACTGCTGTTTTGCAGGGCATTCTGGCTCCTCCCAGTTCCACCTAGTGCCTACCACCCTGTGCGTAGCTTTGGGATTCTACCCATCTGTGATTACTGCAGCTGTATGCACGATGAACATAGTACAGTTTTGTTCCTACCATAAATGTAGATGTTCGAGTGCTAATACAGCTGCAGTACAGGTTTCCCTCCCTCCTTCCCCTCTTGGTAAAGGCCTAGTGGCTAACACCTCCTCATACAACCTGATCGGGTTATCCTTCTATGGTGTATTTGCTTGCAACTACTGATTTTTGATTATATTGCATTGCATGATTATATATATAATTTATGTATTGCCTTCCTTCTGGGGGCACCTGACATCTGGGACAAGAAAGACGAAAATGGCGTCGGCTGTGTCTTTATATACCCCTGTCGCACTGACGTCAGGAAAGAAAGTGACAACAACCGACGCCGGACCTAGACTTTGGAATTCGGCCGACCGAGGACCCGCCTGACAGCAGAAAACCCCATCTGTGATTACTGCAGCTGTATTAGCACTCGAACATCTACATTTATGGTAGGTACAAAACTGTACTTTTTACATGTCCTCCTGTTTTTGTTTTAGGGCTTTAAAACTGTCTGTCATATATAGTTCCATTCTACTGGGAGCTGCCTTATGAGTCACATAGATCTTTGGATTATTTGTGAGAGATAGACAGACGGATGAAATGACAAGTACAGTTGTAGGTGGTAGCTGTATTATCCATCTTCAAACTCTGTGAGGTTAGTTTATGACTCTCCTCTGTTCATTCAGTATAGGCAACAAGGTCATAGGATCATTGGTGGTTACTCTATCGACCCGGAGCTCATTTCAAGCCTAGCTGTTTCATCCCAATGTAATACCATACATACTCTAGTCATTACCCAGGATTGTATTTAGTAATGAGTTCCCATGTCCAGGAGGGTTGTGGGCACTGTTATTGGTAAGAATTTACTGTACCGCATCCACTCGTCCAGCTTCCTTTTGAACAGTCTCATAGAGGTGCTCTGCTTCACATGAATTGGCAGCCTATTTCAAAGGCACTGTAGTCGCTAGAAGACTAATCTTTTCCCTCCAGCACATCCTATTCAAATCACAGGCCATATTTAGATCCTAGAGTAGGTAGCTGTAGTCCCATTTGATTTATGGATGTGCAGCAGATTCATTAGGTTTAGGTTAGAGATTGCCTTATTAGCCAGGCATAAGTCTTCCTTAAGAAGTCTGTATGATACTGAGTATAGTGACAGGGATTTTAGTTGTTCTGTGTAAGGCATGTGTCGGAAGCCCTCGATCTTCTTAGTTGGAAACCTCTAAGGATCTCCAATTGCTGCAGGTGCTTTTATACAGTACATGTCTTTAGAAGACATCACCAGAATAGTAAAAACTTCCCTGTCCCACTCTGGAGGAAGTCATGAGTTATGTCTCTCCACTTTCAGGTGTGACTGATCATCATACAGGGCAAGCAGAGACTGTGAGTTGCAGATGCTAAAAACATTCTCTTCACGCCTCTTCCCCATCTCCTGTTTCCCCTTGCTAAACATTCCACCCTGGAAAAAGAATGTGGTAAGAAAAAAAGATCTTAAATCTCCTCTAGAAAAAGGATAGTCAAAGGGTTTCACTAGATAAGGAATTAGATTATTTCTCCAGGTACCTTTTGGTTCATAGATTAGTTATTAGTTATTAATTTCTGATATGAGTATAATTTTCTTGTCACTTTTTTTTTTTAATTTTGTTTATGATAGGTTTAATTATTTATGATGCTTTATAAATATTTATGATGGCATTTAATTGTAATAATTTTGATTGAATTAAGATGGCCGCTTGATTGGTGTTTAATTGGTTTATGTAGGGGCATTGTCTTTTTTTTCTTCTTTTGGCTGCTCCTGTTAGGGGTCGCCACAACGGATCATCTGTTTCCCTGTCTTCCTGTCCTCTACATCTTGCTCTGTCACACCAACCACCTGCATGTCCTCTCTTACCACATCCATAAACCTTATCTTAGGCCTTCCTCTTTTCCTGTTACCTGGCAGCTTCATCCTTAGCATCATTTTCACAATATACTCTGCATCCCTCCTCAGCACATGTCCAAACCAATATAATCTTGCCTCTCTGGCTTTGTCTCCAAACCTTCCAACCTGGGTTGACCCTCTAATATACTTATTCTTAATCCTGTCCTCCCTCGTCACACCCAGTGCAAATCTCAACATCTTTAACTCTGCCACATCCAACTCTGACTCCTGCCTTTTTGTCATTGCCAGTGTCTCCAACCCATATAACATAACTGGTCTTACTACACTCTTGTAGACCTTCCCTTTCACTCTTACTGGTTCTCGTCTGTCACAAATCACTCCTGACACTCTTCTCCACCCACTCCATCCTGCCTGTACTCTCTTCTTCACCTCTCTTCCACACTCGCCATTACTCTCAACTGTTGATCCCAAGTATTTAAACTCATCCACCTTCACCACCTCTACTCCCTGCATCCTCACCATTCCTCTATCCTCCAGAGCAGAGGTATTCTCCCAAGATGTACCTGTCCATTCAGACTGTTATGTTACTGTTGCAGAAGTTGTTTAGGTCCCTGGATCAAGTATTTCTGATACCATTTGACTTGCAGATGTGAAATAAGGCCATCAGTAATGGGTCACAGGATGCTAATCACAGGTCACCTCTTACCAATCTGTAAGAGAGTGAATATAGCAATAGGGTTTTGAGGCGGTCCATTGGGACATCTGTTTTAGACATTGCATCCTTGACTTGTGGGAGTTCCAGTTGTTGCTTGTGTCTACACAGATATATGCCAAAAATGGCATTGTACTCAGTGACTGGCCTAATGAGGGCTGAGCAAATGGGGACAATGACATCCCTGGATCTAGAAGCAAATTCCATTGCCTATGAGCTGAGCAATATAGAAGGACTTCTCTATCACAGTGTACACAATGCTGATCAAATGTTATTTCACTTGCCACATAGGTTCCAAATCTTGAACAACTTGGTACTTTAGGGTGTTAGTCAATATGGTAGGTCACAGGGGGAGCCAACTTTCCAAAGGAGAAGATAGTGCATTTTATTTGGCATTTAGCATCAGTCTGCGGGTGTGGCATTAATTGTTTGTGCTAAACTTTCTTGAAGGATGGCTGAATCTTGGGATTTGATCCTTGCTACTAGCTTGCAGTCATCTGATAGATAGAGCCTTTTGGTGTTGGCTTTTACATCTGAGAAGTAGATGTCAAATAGAAGTGGTCACAGCACCAAACCATGGGGGACTGTATTGGTGACTGTTCTTTTGGTGGAAATACCTTCTTCTGTTTTGATCTCCTGCTTCCTGTTTGCAGTGCAACCTTAGATGATGGTTTGCAGCAGCTACTTGGACTTCACGGAATGCTTTTGCAATACATGCCAGCTGGATGTCTTCTGTAAATCTTGGTCTTCCTTTGGAGCTGCAGTAATTAGGTGAATGTTCCATGAGGGGAGACCAACAAAGATGACAGGCATTTGACTGTGCCCTACTGTTAATGAGGCACTTACCATCATGTAAGATCTGGATGGGCAGGTTCATTCTTTTTGACATCCTCTCCACCCTTCCCTCTTGCTGATGCAGTGTGGCAGTCATTTTTCTTTTATGCTTTGCTTTTCCATGGCATGACTGAGATTTGGAGAAAGATGGTCTATTTACAGGGCTTTATGGGTAAAAGGGAAGAGATTAGTAGAGAAGGAGATTATCGGGTGCCTAGTAGCATTAGCTCTGCTGTTTTTGTGGATGATGTGGCTCATCCGTAATCATCACTGTTGTAGGTACATAATTTTAATTTCTCATAATGTTAAATTGTCCTTTTCATAGAAGATGTGTTTATTCTGTGAACAGTATACACTTAAGTTTTTGTACAATAGAGTGCTTCCAAGTTCTTTTTAGAAGTATGCATATTTTTGTACTGGTAGTTTCCCCATAGCAGCTCTTTTCAGGGATGTTTTACTTTACATTGTGAAGGGATAGCCAGTTGTGGGCTCTCTCTCCAGTGTTCTCTAATAGTGCTGTTTGGAACACTACTCATATATAATGACTTATTACCCAAGTGATACTTAGTACAGCTGTGTGAGGCTGGTCATCATAAGAGTAAAAAATATATTGTCATCCTTAAGCTTTTTGGTTATAGTTCATCTCCATTTGGCATTCCTGCTTAAGATTTTTCTCAACCACTGAACTGTTGAGTCCAGTCTTGTTTTTTAGAGCCTATTTTTGATGGAGTTTTGATTTAGCATGGAAGTGTGACACTAGCCCCATTCCTTTCTGCCACTTTGGTACAGATGCAGTTTATATAGTTCTAGATATAAAGTGGTTTCTCTGAGGAATTCATGAAAATGTAATTTTCCTAAGTAGTGGACAAATGGAAGTATTTTCAATTTATTTGTGCTTTAACAGAGTAAGTGAAGTAGTCCAGAGACCCTCTTTAGCTATGACCGGGGGCACAGTGGCAAAGACAATAAGTAAGAAAAGCATTTAAGAATATAAAAATGCATGTACAATACATAGCCAAGGTGTAACACTGAATAAACGAAGCATATAACAACATTTTTTAAAATATATACACATTATTGATGCTTAAATATATAATATAAACTTCATTATAAATACATCATTTTATGTAATCGTATTGCGCAGCTCACAGCACTGTGAGATTTTACTGCAGTGTAATGAAATAGGTATCAGCAAGTGAATGTTGCATGGCTGTACAAAAAAAAGTGGGGGCAATAATTATATTTGTATCACTCTTGTTGTCTTGTCAAGCAGACTAAACCTGCAAATTTTGGAGTAGAAACACCAGTACAGTGGAACCTAAGTAGTACACATTGTGTTAGCCCATGTTGCCATAGCACTTGTGTTTTCTTTGAATAGATGGGCTCCAAATGTTTTGTCAAGTAGTTGGTCTGTATTCATAATGTTCTTTGGGAGACTGTTGCAAACAGCTGAAACTATTTCTGAGAAAGTTTTTTCATGCATACAAAACATCTCTCTCAACTCTTAGAGCAAGAAGTCTGGAGAAAGCCAAAAATAATGGGTGGGACAAAATGCCACAAATAGGGTCAAATTTTAAATATTACTCCTATAAACTTACAACATTGACAGAATAACAGACTTTGCATTAGCATGAATTTTCTGAAGGATGTCAGGCCAGAACTAACTGAAGCAAAATCTGGACATTTTGCTAAAATCTGGACAATTGAGAGGTACATTACCAAGTGTAAATGTGGGGTTGTATAACTGTGTGTGTGTGTGGGGGGGGGGGGGTAAAATTTTAAACACGTGTAAAACAGCTGTTTTTTTCTCTACCTGTTAATTTAAGTTTGTCAGTTAACAAATTGCTTGTATTTACCAGCTAGTTGATTAATTAGCAGTTGTGTCTCTCAGCTTTTCCTGGTTAGGGGGCGCCACAGCGGAACTCCGGTCCGCTAATGATTGGCAGTAGATTTTTACGTGCCAAATTGCCAGCTCTGATGCACAACCTTCAACGAAGGTACACCCATTCACGCATGTCTCCACGCAGAAGACGCTGTAGCTGAGAATCGAATCGGACAGCGTCTTACTGTGAGGTGACAATGCTACCGCAGCATCACCACCGCAGTTATTAATTAGCAGCTCTTTTCTCTAAATGACATCAGTATATCCAAGCAGGGCCTGCTGACTGACCCAGGATATCTGCAGCCATTTTTTTAGACTTCTGTGTTGCATGGTTATTTTAAAAGTTAATTTTAGCAAAAAAAAAAAAAAGATCATGTTTTTATACTGAAAGGTGTTTGCAAGCACAAAGATGTTCTGTGCCACACTCAGTGCTTCATGGGATGGAGCTCTGGCTATGACCCAAATGACAGTAGCAGGTCTGTTGCAGGAGGAACATGAGAAGGAACTTTTTTTTAGGATTGCTTACACCAGGAGGGAGGGAGGAGGAGGTTTCTGCCCACATTTGGACATATTCTTATTAATGGGGACATTGCTGTTGTTAAGTAGATGGTCATTAACATTTTGACACTGAAGAAGTGCCAGAACTAATTGACTTTACTTGCTGTTACAAGTGTGATGGAGAGAGCTTTGCTAAAGGCATACAAAAGTCCTTTGGCATGCAGGAGAGAGTATGTGACACTGCTAGCTGTTCCACTCTGTCCCATCGCCCTTTTCTGACCTGCCACTGGCATGGTCCCAGGCCTGGAGGAAAGCACCACTGATATTAACGTAAAAGGAGCTATTGGAGCAGCTGTGGAGAGCAGCTCATTGTCAACTGAAGAACGTGCAAAGGGGACAAAACAAAAAAAATGCTCTGCTTGAAGGCAGTGCTTTTTTTTTTTGTAGACTTTTCTTAAACTTTAGATTTGGTCTTTAAGAGAGAGAGAGAGTGAATGGCCTTAAGAGTTGGGACCTATGAAGTAATGAGGCAGTTCTTTGCAGCACATTCCATCGGAGACTGAGTTGATAAGTAAAATAATTGGGAAGCTTTGCAAAGTCTGCAGATCGAGGGGTTAGTAGAAAAATTAAGTAAGACATTTTGGCTAAAATTTAAGGTCTTTAGGCTTATTTTGTTCTCACTATTTTTCTTGCATTGAATTCCGTCTTATTCTCATAGTATATTAGTCACTTCCAGGATGGCATGTGCTGTCATAGATAAGTGCACAAAAAAGTAAAGATCTGTGTGTCTTGCAGGTATCTTTAATGGTGCGATATAGAAGATCCAAACATTTACATTTTTAAGCCTGATTATTTCATATCATATTTGTAAAAGTCTGGAAAAGTGCTTAGAATAGTGTGCTGTAAGAATCTTTTTGTGTTTTTCCCCTTGATATTAAGTAACCATGGAAAATAATGTGACAGAGTAGAGCATCGAAGTTGTGGCATTTCTAGCTGCCACACACTAAGTACTGTTCACATAGGAACCCCAGTTTAAATTGCTTAAAGTTCTAATACGGTGAATATAGCGAAAGCTAAATTGAATAAAGAGACTTGGCAGAAGTGTAGCATTTGTCAGCAGAAAATAAATAACTAGCCTTCCTATTCTGTCTGCATGGTTAGTGTCCTAAATAGTTTCTGTTTCCTTCCTCCAGGCTTTCTTGGCAGTGTTCCCATGCAACTTTCCTAGATGTGGTTGAAGGATCATTTTGATTCTAACCCTACTAGTTCTCGTAGTCTTTTCCACATATTCACTGCTGTTTTAGAAAAGTAATATTTCTTTACACTCTGCTTTTAAATTGAGCATAGACTCATAGAACCATGTCCAAGATTCTTTTAATGGTTTTCTTCACTGGATATTCATAAAGGTTTCCATCTGTTGGAGAGATCAGGTCAGCAGATAAATTCATTTCAGTTCAAAGGATAAAGATTTAAAAAGAGAGATTTTGATGGGAGAGGCTTATTTTGCACATCCAGTGTGATTATTTCCCATTGTATTTGAATAAGCTATGGATAACATCTTTAAAAAGGAGCTTAATCTTCCATCGTCATGAAATTGTCTTATGTCTGTCTCTGTCTCTCTCACTGTTTTTAACCTTTTTGTTGTCTCAGGAGCGTTTTCACTCTTCCAGTACCTAAACATCCTTGACATTTCCTTCTTAAAGCACTGTGTTTACACCTGTGTTGAATTTTGTGTGTATTATTTTCTATTGCAGTAGTTGCCTTCTCTTGATTATCTGCATTAAGCCTAGATTTGACAGCTGCTGAAAGTGTACAGCTTAGTCATCATAGATGTTGCCAATCAAATCGGTTGTAAAAAAATATTTCATTAGTCTGGTGAGCTGCAGCGTACATTGAGGTGAAGAATGTGAAAATGTATTCAAGGGAAGAGAAGTTTATTGCTGTTAATGCTGTGTCTGTTTTCAGTGTTCAGCTGTTTTGTTTAGCAAATGATCATCACTGTATGTGCTATAGAATTTTTTTAAAAGGAGTGTAGCGTAACCCAACAGATTGCACACTTGCTTGTGATGCAGGAGACCATGGGTTCTACTCTCACACCATGTAGATGGATTGCTAATACTGTGATGTACTTTAAAGGATGGGGGCGGTTAGGGGTGCTGGACTCCTGAGTGTGTCCTCTTTTGGATGAGATGCCTTGTAACCATAAACCTGTTGTCAGTTTGCCATTCATTCCTTACAGCAGTATTATCAACTTACCATTTTTTTGATTGTAACCTAGTTAGTTTATTCTTCAAGGGCAGGAGGCATTGAATTTGTAGATGAAATACTGAAATATAAAGTTTACTTCCTCACTCTACTGTGATGGTACATACTTTTCTAGCAATGATTACGTCATGTTGAAGTGTCTCTTGCCTCCCATGTTGAAACTGCTTGAGGCTGTTTAATTCTTACTGCTTGTTAGCAGTCTGATATGTCTTTTTATGCTTCGCATGACTCTTCAAAGTTACAAGTCTTCTGATGGCAGCCTTTTGGTACAGAGGGATAAAAACCTGACTGTTTCCAAGAATACCCAGGTTTTGCTGAGTTTTCAGGGTTTGCATGGGAATGAATCAGCCACTGCTGGTTAACATACTGCTGGGATAAGGAATTTGTCTAAGTTGTCCATCTGAAAAACAGCTCTGAGCTCACTACTCATGGGTTTGGCATGCATGAAAGTAGCCAAGCTATTATAGAACCTCTAGCAAGGCTACATGTGGAGGCACACACCCGCAGAATTAATATGATTCAGTTCTCTTTATCGTAGCATCATAGGAGATTAGTAGGCTATCAACCTGGAGGTCATTTTAAGCCTTATCATTACATCGCAATGTAGTACTGTAGAAATGTTAGTCATTACCCAGGGTTGCATTTAGTGATGACTGCCCATGTCCAGGAGGGTTGTGGACGTTATCCCCAGTAAGAATTTACGGTGCCCCATCCATTCATTCAGGTTCCCCTTGAACAATATCATAGAGGTGATCTGTTTCACATGAATTGGTCGGATATGTATCTCTGTAAAAAAAAAAAAAAAAAAAAAAAAAAAAAAACAGTTTTGTTAGGGGTTGGGTGGTGGTGGTGGTCTGTTTTGTAAGCAGCAAAACACTCCAGTACATTTCTGTTGCATCCTATGATGTTCATCGTGCATACAGCTGCAGTCATAACAGATGGGTTCTCCTGCCGTCAGGCGGGTCCTCGGTCGGCCGAATTCCAAAGTCTAGGTCTGGCGTCGGTTGTCGTCGCTTCTTCCCCAGTGCAACAGGGGTATAAAGGAACCAGCCGCCATTTTCTTCAGTCTTTCTTGGCAGAAGCAGTTCGCAAGTGCCAGTCCAGCTCCTGAAATTACGAAACTTTTGAAACCGAAGTCTTCTTGAAAGCTAAGTACCTGGAAACTTTTCTTGCCTCAGACCGATGTCAGACAAAGTTAATAATTGTATTTCTTGTGGAAAGCAAATACCGCATAAGGATTTCCATTCCCTCTGTATTCCTTGTTTAGGCCCAGACGTCGCTTTTGTGCTACATTCAACAAACGCACAGCATTATTTTGGCAAAACATTTAACTATATTATGTCGTCGGATACTCCGACTCCAGTTTTGTCTAAAAAGCGCAAAGATAAGGACCGACACACGAGGTCCACGGCCTCTACCGACACCACGCCAAAACCAACTACACGTGGTCCGGTTCTCAGCGAGGCGCCTACGCAGCCCCTGACTACCGATGACACTTCATTGGCGGTGTCTACTGTGCCCGAGGTCGCAGGCTCCTCGGCCCACACCCCGACTACAGATACCGAAGCCACTCTTGGCATTGAATCTCAAAATGTGGACAGGTCTGCCTCCTCTCAAGGTGTCTTCAGACCTTCCTCTTCTTTTTCCATCAAGGCTTTCACTAAGTCTAAAGCAGCCATGCATTCTAAGAGACAAGTTACACAGGGCCCATCTCCAGGCCCCATGCCTAAAAAACAGATGCTTAAAATGGCTGAGGATTTAATTACTCTTATCAGGGGTTCTCAACCCCCACCAGACAAAAGGCCCAGAGTGGAGGAAGAATCCTCCTCTGATCAGGGCTCCATTATTTCAGAGCACTCTGATGATCAGGAACATTCTTACTCCCCTTTTGAAGACTCTGATGCAGAGGAGTCCATTCCTTCTGTATCCCCCCCAGAGGATTACTCATTTGGGGAAACTTTGCATACCTTAAGGGAACACTTCCACTGGGAAGGCCAAGATTATTCAGATTCCAAGAAAAGGCTTAGGGAATTTCTCTTGCTACCTCAGCACAGGCCTCTGGCTATACCTCCGGTCTTTGGACATCCTAGATGATGTTTACTCGGAGGCCTGCCTTAACCTGGATTCCTTACCTCCAGCCCCAGTCAAGCCTGACAGGTACTACAGGGTTCCTGACTCACACCAATTTCTATACAAAAGCCATGCTGCTGACCCAGAAACCATCTCACAGGGACCCAAGGGAATTAAGGCCTCCACTGCTAAAAATCCATTACCTTCCGAGAGAGATTCCAGATCCATAGAAAGGTGGGGAAAAAAGGTATATACCTCGGCTACCTTAACCATGAGGGCCTTAAACTGTCAGTTCCATATGCTAAAATACCAACAGTTTTTGTTATCACAATTGAAAAGTAAAATGTCACAACCTGAACAACCAGACTTGGAGTTGCAGGATTTGATGCATAGTGCAGAACAAGTGGGTAAGCATACTTTACAATGTGGTTTTGATGCTCTAGAGGCCTCATGTAGAGCTGCTGTTACAGGATCAGTCATACGTAGACATGCCTGGCTCAAGGAATAATCCTTGCCAGATCATGTCAAAGCAAAATTACTAGATGCCCCTCTACAAAAGGATGTATTATTTGGTGCTAATGCTGAGGAGGTATTAAGGAAAATGGAGGAAAAGGCTAAATCAATGAAAGATTTTCTACAGGTACAACCCCGTTTCAGTAGAAATTGGCCTTCAAAATCGGTCCTTTCCAGCCACGGACAGACCCCAAAGAGGTAGATACAGGCCCGAGGGCCAGAGGACAATCCCAAGGATCGTTTAGAGGCAGAAAATGGCAAGCTCCTACACAAAGAGGTGGTGAGGATAACTCGCAACCATTTAGAAAGCAAGCCCAATGACTTTCCCCTTTGCATGCCAAGCAAGACTCAAATGGCAGCACCCTTAGGAGGAAAACTGGCCTTATTTTCAAAAAATTGGCATATTGTCACAAAAGACAAATGGATCCTGGACATTATAAACAGAGGCTACAGATTCCATTTTCACACCCTTCCAAAAATGAGAGGCATGCCAAACCTGCCACAAAATCAAAGGGCAGAGGCACAAAGGCAAATTACAGATCTCATAGACATGAAAGCTATTCAAGAGGTACCTATGCACGGACAAGGTCAAGGTTTTTATTCCAGACTATTCCTGGTACCAAGGAAGGGAAAAGATTGGAGACCTATTTTGGACCTATCCGTCCTAAACACATTTCTACTCATACCAAAATTCAAGATGCTCACTCTACAGCAGCTTCTTCCCATGCTGGGCAAGGAGTCTTGGCTGGTAACATTGGACCTCAAGGAGGCATACCTGCATGTCCCAATCAGACAAAAGTGCAGAAGATACCTCAGATTTCTTGCAGGTTCAATCCATTATCAAATCTCTGCATTGCCCTTTGGCTTATCTACTGCGCCCAGAGTATTCACGAAATGCCTGGCATCAGTAATTGCCTACTGCAGACTTCAAGGGATACAAATATGCCCGTATTTGGACGACTGCCTGATCCAAGCGGACAGCAAGCACATTCTTCTGAAACATCTGGCTTATGTAATAATGTTGTTAAACTCTCTGGGATACACAATCAACAAAAAGAAATCAAGACTAATACCCTCTCGGAAAATAATTTTCCTGGGTGCCAACTTGGACACAAACACCCAGATGGCCTACCTCACGCCAGAGAAGCAGGGGCAACTAACTCAATACTTCAGAGGACTAGCAAATTACACCAGGCTGACTGCAAGGAAAATCCTGCAGGCTCTGGGATTCATGGCATCTTACATCTTGCTAATCCCATATGCAAAGCTGCATATGAGGAAACTTCAGTGGTACCTGAAAAACCTATGGTCTCAACACAGCCACAGTTTGGAAACAATCATACCACTAATTCCATGTCTTCAAAAGGAATTCCAGTGGTGGGCTCAAGCATGCCAAACAAACGCAGGTCTTCCATTCAGCAAGCCTCAAGCAAATCAAGTCATCACAACAGACGCCTCGGAATACGCCTGGGGGGCGCACATGACAGATCGGTGCATTCAGGGCAAATGGTCCCAAAAAGAAAAGCACCTTCACATCAATCAAAAGGAAATGCTAGCAGTAATAAATGCTATTATAGCTTTCAAAGACCTTCTGAAACCAGGTCAACTATTGATAAGAACGGACAACACCACAGTTATGTGGTACATAAACAAACAGGGAGGAACACATTCATACCTCCTATGCAGACTGGCCATGTCACTTTGGAACATGGCCATGGACTTACAAATCGAACTACAAGCACAGTACTTGCCAGGCAAGGAAAACACGCTGGCAGACAACCTAAGCAGAAATATGACAGATCCACACGAATGGAAGTTGCATCCAAAAGTTTTTACAGAGATAATCCAAGCATGGGGAAGGCCAGACATAGATCTCTTTGCCTTCCACAAAAATCACCAATTGACAAAATTCTGCTCAAGGATTTTCCATCCAAAGGCCTGGAGAGTGGACGCTCTCTCTTTCAGTTGGACATCAATGACAGTTTATGCCTTCCCACCTCTTCCTCTGCTGCCCAAAGTTCTATTGAAAACCAGAGCAGACAGACCAAAGATGATTCTCATTGCTCCAGACTGGCCAAGACAACACTGGTTCCTACTCCTGAGGAGCCTGACGCATTCCCCACCATGGACCCTGCCTCTAATGCCTCTTCTCCTGACTCAGCACAGCTTCAAAACTCTTCACAGCCAGCTAAAAACACTCAATATAGCCGCATGGAAGATTCCTTAGCATCACAGCAGACCCTACTCTCCAAGGAGGTGCAGGATGTCATTTTGGAGGCCAGAAGGCCATCAACTAGAAAAGCTTACTCCGCAAAATGGAAACGGTTTCGTGTCTGGAATGAGAAAAAGGGCCAGGATCCTGGAAAACTGAATTTACCTCAAATACTACAGTATCTAGCTAAGCTGCTAAGCAGTGGACTTTCATTCTCCTCCATCAAAATCTATGCCACAGCCATTTCTGCAGAGTACAACACTGATCCACCCGTATTCTCTCACCCTCTCTTAAGACAGTTCCTCAGAGGGGCTAAGAATCTAAAACCCCCAAGGAAACAACCAATACCTGCTTGGGATCTCAATTTCATTCTGGAAAAACTGACCTTGCCTCCCTTTGAGCCAGCTGCCTCATCAGATTTGCAATATTTGTCCTGGAAAACAGCTTTCCTTCTGGCTATTACCTCAGCTCGTAGAGTTTCAGAACTACAAGCTCTCATGGCTGTGCAGCCTTTTATCATCTTCCATAAGGACAGTCTCCTTACGAACCAATCCGTACTTTATGCCAAAAGTGGTGTCCAGGGTAGCTTTGAATCAGGCCATACACTTACCTACCTTTTATCCTAATCCTCAAAACAAAGGGGAGAGATTACTACATTCCTTGGACATCCACAGACAACTGCGTTATTATTTGGACAGAACAAAGCCTTTCAGAAAATCAGAACAGCTCTTTGTGTCCTATTCTATAGGAGCTCAAGGAAAGCCAATTTCCAAACAGACAATCTCAAAATGTATAGCCCACTGCATACGTTTTTGCTATTCTTTTCATGGCAAAACTGTACCTACAGGCATCAGATCTCACTCCACAAGGGCCACAGCTACCTCTGCAGCTTTCCACAGAGGAGTTCCTACCAAAGATATTTTGGAAGCAGCCACTTGGAGTTCTGTGCATACCTTCTCCAAGCACTACCACCTACCATTATACTCCAAAACTAGAGCAGGCTTTGCCACTGCAGTCTTGCAGGGCATCCTGGCTCCTCCTAGTTCCACCTAGTGCCTACCACCCCTTTCTTAGCTTTGGGATTCTACCCATCTGTTATGACTGCAGCTGTATGCACGATGAACATAGTACAGTTTTGTACCTACCATAAATGTAGATGTTCGAGTGCTAATACAGCTGCATTCCAGGTTTCCCTCCCTCCTTCCCCTCTTGGGACAGGCCTATTGGCTAACACCTCCTCATACAACCTGATTGGGGTATTCATTTATGGTGTATTTGCTTGCAACTATTGTATTTTGATTATATTGCTTTGCTTTATTACACAAAATTATGTATTGCCTTCCTTCTGGGGGCACCTGACATCTGGGGCAAGAAAAACTGAAGAAAATGGCATCGGCTGGTTCCTTTATACCCCTGTCGCACTGACGTCAGGGAAGAAGCGATGACAACCGATGCCGGACCTAGACTTTGGAATTCGTCCGACCGAGGACCCGCCTGACGGCAGGAGAACCCATCTGTTATGACTGCAGCTGTATTAGCACTCGAACATCTACATTTATGGTAGGTAGAAAACTGTACTTTTTGAAGGTATTAGATAGGAAGATTATGGTTTGCAACATCATAGGTTTTAGAACAGTCTAAATATAGAGCAGCAGTGATCAGATTGTTGTTAAAGTGAGTGGTGGTTACAGTTGATAACATCTACTAGTCTGATAGGTTGCTGTGGCCTGGACATAAGGTGTTTGTCAGTTTATTGTTGGTGGTCAAATATTTTGAGAGCTGCATAAGGACTACTCTTTCCAATATTATAGATATTGGACTAAGTATTTAGATGTCTGTATTTTGCATTGTCCAGTTGTGTCCACCTTTAAAAAGTGGAAATAATTTTGAGTTTTTCCAGACTGAGGAATGTTCTCATTTGTATAATGAAGTGATGAATTCATATTATGAATAAATGCTGATATACTTCACTTCATCTCAAGATATACTGTTTAACGTAAGTATCAAATCAGCTGTAGTACAAAAACAATAACCAGCACGACCGGAAAATAAATGTTACTGAGCGTTAATAAAATGAATAATGTCAAAGAATAAAATAAGCTCAGAGACAACCTCTGGCAGTTAACGACATTCACCATACAAAAGTCTATTCAGACCAAACTCAAACTGTATTTATAATCCAAACGAATAAACAGTAGATGGAAACCTTAAAAGTATTAAAACCTTTTATTCAGTAGCATTAAAACAGGTAAGCGCTTTCACCAAAGTGGCTTCTTCAAACCTCAAAGATAGAGGTAGTCTCTGAGCTTATTTTATTCTTTGACATCAAATCAGCTGTGTTCTCTCCATACCTCTCAATTTATTAACACAGGAAATCCCTAAAAATAATGGGGAGACAAAGGCCCAAAAATAGGGACAGACTCTAAATATTGCTGTTATAAACTTAGAAAGTTGGTATAACAACAGGATTTATATTAACATATATTTTTGAAGGATATGAAGTCAAACTCAAATGTATGTCATTATTTAGTAACATCAGTTGTCAGTAATTTGCTAGAAAAACACACATTTTTATGAAGAACAGACCAAAAATATAAGGCAAAAATCTGGACAGTTGAGAGGTACAGCTCTCTGTCACTCACTCTCCTAGTGCATTTCAGTATCACATGAAAATTGAATGAAATACAGTGCTTGCATGTACTTTATGGGCCTCAACCTGAACATTATAAAGAATCCATTTATTTGGTGTGAAAGTAGCATGAGATATTACTAGACAGAGCAGGCAGAGTAAGTCTCATCTCAGACTTGTGAGCCTGGAGCTGCAGCTCCATCAGTTCCCTCCCTCCCCCTTGTTAATCCAGTCCAAAGTACACTGTAATCCATTTTTATTGTTCAGTAATCACCATTACTATCAGTGTTTATCTTTGTGGTTCTAGTCAAATGGTTTTGTACATTCCTCTGGTTGCCTTTGACATCTTGTGAGTATGCCAAAGGTCCCTGTGTGATGTTCTTCGTGTTTCACTGTTGCAATCATTACATCTGGGTAATCTGCTGGCAGGTTGCCCTCAGTCGGCCTGAATTCCAAAGTCTTGGGTCCTGTGTCTGTTGCTGTCTTTTCTTCCATGACGTCAGGTCGTCAGTGGTATAAAACATGCAGCCAATGCCATTTTCTTTAGTCTTTCTTGCAGCAAGGTGCCTGAAGCAGAAGCATTTCGCAAGTGCCGGTCGGCCGACTACTGAAATATTCGAGTTTAATTTTCAGAACCGAAGTTTTCACTAAAGCTAAGTACCCCGTTGGGGAAACTTTTTTTCTTGCTTTTTACCGATGTCAGAAAAAGCTAATAATTGTATTACTTGTGGGAAGCAAATATCTCATAAGGATTTCCATTTATACTGTATTCCTTGCCTAGGCCCTGATCACAACGTGCCTGGCTGTCGGTTTTGTGCTAGATTTAACCAACGCACTATTAAGCGTCTGTATATTTTTGCATCAAAATATTTTGGAAACAGATTTAACTACCCAGAAATGTCGTCGGATAGCAATCCGACTACCGGAGTACATAAAAATGCAAAGAAAAGGACAGAGAAAGGCAGTCGAGATCCAAAACTGATGACGAAACTTCTCCTAAGCCAGTCACCAGTTCGCCAGTACTCAGTGAGGTGCCTTCACAGCCCCTGATACCCGCTACCTTCGAGTCGCAGGCCTCTACCGACACCCTTGTGGAGTCTGGCATGCTGCAAGATACTCAAGGTATTGGACCGATGGCTGCATCTCCCTCGGATGGGTCCGGAGCCGCTGAGCAGGCACCGGATTCTGAGGGTGTATTCAGACCTCAACATTTGTACATCAAACCGATGACCGCTGCAAAACCAAAGACAAAAGCAACTTCTAAACCTAAAAAACGACGCATGAGCCACGTGCACAGGCCTCCATGCCT
This sequence comes from Protopterus annectens, assembly GCF_019279795.1. Lineage (NCBI taxonomy): Eukaryota > Metazoa > Chordata > Ceratodontiformes > Protopteridae > Protopterus > Protopterus annectens. The sequence goes on along the minus strand of NC_056750.1, from coordinate 706,904,418 downwards.
AAAAAACAGATGATTAAAATGGCTGAAGACCTTATTACCTTGATCAGGATTACCCATCCCCCTCCAGATAAGAGGCCTAGGCAAGACACTGATTATGAATCTTCAGATCAGGTTTCTGTTTCTTCTGATTCCTCTTCTGATCAGGAATTATCTGTACCTCCCTATGAGGATTCTGATGCTGAGGAGTCTATTCCATCTGCATCTCCTCCAGAGGATTGTTCATTTGGAGAAACCTTGCATACTTTGAGGGAGCATTTTCACTGGGAGAGTCAGGACTTCTCAGAATCAAAAAAGAGGCTCAGGGATTTCCTCCTTCTCCCTCAGCACAAGCCTTTAGCCATTCCCCCTATTTTAGACATTGTGGATGATGTGTTTTCGGAGTCAAGCTTGACCCCTGACTCCTTACCTCCCATAAAATTTTATTTAGAAACCCTGCTGTTGATCCTGAAACTATTTCACAGGGTCCAAAGGGAGTTAAAGCTTCAACAGCAAAAAACCCAACCCCCTCTGACAGGGATTCAAGGGCACTGGACAGATGGGGTAAAAAAGGTTTATACATCTGCAACCTTGGCAATCCGGGCCTTAAACTGTCAATTTCATATGCTTAAGTACCAACAACATGTTATGGGATTGCTGAAACAGAAAATGATGATTTCAGAATGTGCAGAAAATAAAGAATTGCAGGAATTATTGCATGCGGCTGAACAAGTTGGAAAGCATACTCTGCAGTGTGGTTTTCATTCTTTAGAGGCCTCCTGCAGGGCCGCATTTACTGGAACTGTGTTTAGGAGGCATGCCTGGTTAAAGGAACAAAATTTGCCTGACCATGTTAAAGCTAAATTGCTAGATGCACCTTTACAGCATGATTCTCTGCTATTAAGGCAAAAGAGGTTTCCAAGAAAATGGAAGACAAAGCTAAGCGTATGCAAACTGTTAAAGACTTCTTACAAGTGCAGCTACCCAGATTCAGTAGACACTGGCCTACAAAAAATTGTTCCTTTCTTGTGTCAGACAAAGCTCAAAGGGGCAAATCCAGACGCCCTAAGGGTTCCAGATACCAGGCGCAAGACTCTTACAGGTCAAAGCAATGGGGCGCATCCACCTCCAAATCTGGAGGAGATAAAGCGCAAACCTACAGAAAGCAATTCCAATGACTTCCCTCTGCCTACTCCAAGCACTTATCTTTTGGCAGCACCCATAGGGTGAAAATTAGCACATGTTCTTCGTTCCCCATTGCTGCAGTCCTTACTATTGGGTGTAGTCCGCCGTCCAGTTGGCCCGAATACCAGAGTATAAGGCTGACGTCGGTCAGGGCGCATTAGACTGACGTCAGTACGTCAGGGTACTAATGCGCATGACCGACGTCATATCCTCTGTCTTTTTTGCCGCATGGTCCGATGCAGAAGCAGTTTTGCGAGTGCAGGTTGGCGTTCTGAAATATTTCCGAAACCGGAGTTTCAGACCGAAACAGAGTTGGCTAAGTACCCCGTTGGGGAACATTTTGGTTTTTTCTTGCCTCAGTATTTAACCGGATGTCAGAAAAAGTGAATAACTGTATTTCTTGTGGGAAACAGATACCTCATAGGGATTACCATACCTTGTGTATACCTTGTTTAGGGCCTGAGCACGGCGTTGTTGGTTGCCGCTCTTGTGCTAGGTTTAACAAACGCACTATTAAGAGGAGGTTAGACTGTGCCAGGTTAGTGTTTGGGAAGCGTTGCAATTATAGAATGCCGTCGGTTGCTCCGACGCCCTTCGTCAAGAAGCGCAAGGACAAAACAGCGAAGCCTAGGGTTGATGAACCGGCAGTCCCGGACGTCGGTTCTTTAGAAGGCTCAGTGGAGCCAGAGGTTTTGCCAGGAGTTTCCATGGAGTCTCAGGCAGAAACTTTACTGTTACAGGATGTGCCTTCTCAGGAGGTAGGCCAGGCTGAGGGGGCTTCTCAGGTAACTGTTCTTCCCTCTCTTCCCAAGGTAGTTAGAGCCTCTCCTTCTGTTGCCAAAACTTCTTTGAGAGGTAGGCCAAGTTCAGTGGGGGCTTCTCCTAGCATTTCGGGTTCTGTACCTAAGAAACATATGCTTAAAATGGCAGAAGATTTGATTACTATGATTAGAGGTTCTATGCCCCTTCCTGATAAGAGGCCTAGGGTGGAACCGGAGTTTGATAGTTTTGAACAGTGTTCAGAGGCTTCAGAGTCTTCTGCGGAAGACTTGCAGGAGTATCCTACTTATTCTGATTCTGATGTGGATGATTCCACTCCTACAGCTTCTCCTCCTGAGGATTTCTCATTTTCAGAGACTCTGCATTCCATGAGGGAGCACTTTAAATGGGAAGGCCAGGATTACTCTGATTCAGGAAAAGGCTTAGGGAATTCTTGTTTTTACCCCAGCATAGGCCCTTAGCTATTCCTCCTGTGTTGAATGTGGTGGAAGATGTTTTTGCAGAGGCTTCCCTGAACCCTGACTCTTTGCCTCCTGCTCCTGTTAAACCTGATAGGTATTATAGGGTGCCCGAAGCTCATAAGTATTTGTTTAAGAGTCCTAGGGCGGACCCAGAAACTGTTTCTCAGGGGCCTAAAGGTGTTAAGGCTTCTGTGGTTAAAAATTCTGTTCCCACTGATAAAGAGGCAAGGGCTTTGGATAGGTGGGGAAAGAAAGTGTATACTTCTTCCACTCTAGCCATGAGAGCGTTGAATTGTCAGTTTCACATGCTAAAATATCAGAATTATCTCCTTTCACAATTGAAATCTAAGGTGGATGCTTTGGCGGAAGGTATTGAGTGTAAAGAGTTGCTGGATTTGGTTCATGTGTCTGAACAAGTGGGTAAGCATTCTTTGCTATGTGGTTTTGATGCTGTACAGGCCTCCTCGAGGGTGGCTGCCACTAGTTCTGTTCTTCGCAGGCATGCCTGGTTGAGGGATCAGAATTTAGCTGAGCATGTTAAGACAAGGATTTTGGATGCTCCTTTACAGTCTGATGTGTTGTTTGGATCACCTGTGGAAGCAGTTTTAAAGAAAATGGAGGATAAAGCTAAGTCTATGCAAACTGTTAAAGATTTTTTGCAGGTGCAGCCACCGAAGTTTAGTAGAAATTGGCCTGCTAAGGGGTGGACATATCCTGCTTATGATTCCCAGTCTAGGGGTAGGTCTAGACGTGGTAGGGGCAGGGCTCAAGGTTCTTTTAGGCCTAGAACAGGGAGTTCACCTGCTCAGACTTCTGGTGAGGGCAGGGGTCAGTCCTTTCGTAAACAGACCCAATGACCTGCCTTTTCGGCTGCCAGTAGATTCTCGTCTGGCAGCTCCTTTGGGAGGAAGACTGTCTCTTTTCAAAGAAAATTGGTATTTAATTACTCAAGACAAATGGGTGTTGGATATCATTCACCACGGTTACAGATTTTATTTCCATACAATGCCCCCTTTCAAAGGCATGCCAGACGTTCCTCCTCCACAAAGAAAAGAGGCTCACAAGCAAGTTTCTCAGTTACTCCAGATGGGGGCCATTCAGCCAGTCCCTGTATCAGAAAGGGGCCTAGGATTTTATTCTCGCCTGTTCCTAGTACCAAAGAAGGGGAACACGTGGAGACCAATTTTGGATTTGTCTCTCCTCAACACTTATCTGGACATTCCCAAGTTCAAGATGTTGACGTTACAACAGCTGTTACCTCTGCTGGGCAAAGATCACTGGATGGTAACTTTAGATCTCAAGGAAGCTTACCTTCATGTGCCTATAAGGCTAAGTTGCAGGAAGTATCTGCGGTTTCGAGCTGGAAATTCTCATTATCAGTTCTCTGCATTGCCCTTTGGCTTATCTACTGCGCCCAGAGTATTCACAAAGGTTCTGGCTCCAGTGATAGCTTACTTCAGGCTTCAAGGAATTCAAATCTATCCTTACTTGGACGACTGCCTGATTCTGGCTCAAGAAAAGGAAGACCTTCTACAGCATCTGGAATATGTTATAGCAGTGCTAAGATGCCTAGGGTATTCTGTGAACGAAATAAAGTCCAGTCTAGTACCCTCTTAAGACATGTGCTTTCTGGGTGTGAGACTGAATACAGCAGCCCAGATGGCCTTTTTAACCCCGGACAAACAAAAGAGTCTATCACTTTACTTCCTTCAACTATCTCATCAGTCCGTGCTGACTGCAAGGACAGTCCTTCAAGCATTAGGGTTCATGGCATCTTGTATTCTGGTGCTTCCCAATGCCAAACTGCATATGAGGAAGCTACAATGGTATCTCAAAAATGTATGGACACAGCACTGCCAGGATTTGGACACTGTCATTCAAATAATACCTTGCCTTCAAAAAGAATTTTTGTGGTGGGCTCAGGAATGTCACCTAAACAAGGGACTCTCTGTGACCCGGCCAGAGGCGAGTCAGATTTTAACGACAGATGCCTCGGACATTGCTTGGGGAGCTCATCTAAATGGAAAGTGGATACAAGACAAGTGGCCTGCCAGACTACAGCATCTACATATCAACATGAAGGAGATGTTAGCAGTCCAGTTTGCATTAATGGCTTTCAAGGAGTTACTTCTTCCAGGGCAGGTGTTGATTCTAACAGACAACACAACTGTCATGTGGTACATCAACAAGCAAGGGGGAACACATTCTTATCCTCTATGCAGGCAAGCAATGATTTTATGGGAGACTGCGCTCAGCTTGCAACTTACTCTTCAGGCAAGGTTTCTGCCAGGTGCACAGAACTCCTTAGCAGATGTGTTAAGCAGACAAATCATGGATCCCCACGAGTGGAAACTGGATCTTCATGTATTTCAGAAATTGACAGTGTCATGGGGAACTCCAGACATAGATCTGTTCGCTTCTCCACTAAACCACCAGCTGCCAAAGTATTGCACAAAGGGGTTTCATCACACAGCTTGGATAGTGGATGCTCTGTCTTTCAGTTGGAAAAACCTTCATGTGTATGCCTTTCCACCTCTGCCTCTTCTTCCAAAGGTACTATTAAAGGTCAGACAAGACAGGCCAAGGATGATTTTGATAGCTCCAGATTGGCCTCGGCAACACTGGTACCCACTACTACGGAGTCTGGTAAAGAAGCCTCCATGGCCTTTACCTCTGATTCCTCATCTGTTATCTCAGAAGGACGGTCATCTGCTCAATGTCAAGCTTCACTCTCTTCATCTCACAGCCTGGCATATTCTGTGTTGAAACACAGCAGGTCTCAACTTCCTCAACAAGTTTTAAATGTGATTATGGAAGCTAGAAGACCTAGTACAAGGAAAGTGTACGCAGAAAAATGGAAGAGATTTTTATTTTGGAGTACAGCAAAGAATTTGGAGATTTCTGAGCCTAATTTGAGTGTGGCTCTTCAATATCTTACTGAGTTATTGGACAAAGGTTTGTCCTTCTCTTCCATTAAGATTCATGCTGCAGCAATTTCAGCTCACTATGATTGTGACCCACCATTGTTTTCGCATCCTTTGTTCAAGCAGTTTCTTAGAGGGGCAAAGAATATAAGACCCCACGAGAGCTCCTACTCCTGCTTGGGATCTCAATTTTGTGTTGGAAAAACTTACTCTACAACCTTTTGAGCCTGCGGCTACTGCTGAATTGAAATACTTGTCATGGAAGACTGCTTTTCTGTTGGCTATTACTTCTGCAAGAAGGGTGTCTGAGTTGCAGGCCCTTATGGCAGTAGAGCCCTTTTTGATTTTCCATAAGGATAGGGTATCACTACGTACTAATCCTTCCTTTATGCCTAAGGTGGTTTCTAGTGTGGCTTTAAACCAAACTATTCATTTGCCTACCTTTTATGCAGACCCCCAAAATAAAGGGGAAAAGATTTTGCACACTTTAGATGTACACAGGCAATTGCGTTATTATTTAAGCAGGACTAAGGATTTCAGGCAGTCTCAGCAGTTGTTTGTTTCTTTTGCTTTGAGTTCACAGGGCAAGCCTGTGTCAAAACAAACTATTTCTAGGTGGATTGGCTTTTGCATTGCATTTTGTTATTCCCATCATGGCAAGGAGATTCCAGCTGGGATTAGGCCTCATTCCACTAGGGCTACTGCCACTTCAACAGCATTTCTAAGGGGGGTGGCAACTAAGGATATTTTGGAAGCAGCTACTTGGAGTTCAGTGCATACCTTCTCCAAGCATTATCACCTTCCTATCTACTCTAAGTCTAGGGCTGGTTTTGCCACAGCTGTTTTGCAAGGCATGTTGTCAGCTCCTGCTTCTTTATGATTTGCCAGCCTCCCTTACCTCTGCTTTGGGATTCTACCCAATAGTAAGGACTGCAGCAATGGGGAACGAAGAACATAGTACAGTTTTGTACCTACCATAAATGTAGATGTTCGAGGATCCCATTGCTGCAGTCCAATTTACCCTCCCTCCTTCCCCTCTGTGTTTAGGGGTGGTCGTGTAGGTGAGGTTGCATACTGAGATTTTTGTATATATTCTTGTATTTATTGTACATATTTTTGGTGCAGGTATTATGGGCCTTGTCTTTTTAGGGTCTTCTGACATCTGGGGCAAGAAAAGACTGAGGATATGACGTCGGTCATGCGCATTAGTACCCTGACGTACTGACGTCAGTCTAATGCGCCCTGACCGACGTCAGCCTTATACTCTGGTATTCGGGCCGACTGGACGGCGGACTACACCCAATAGTAAGGACTGCAGCAATGGGATCCTCGAACATCTACATTTATGGTAGGTACAAAACTGTACTTTTTTGCTCAAAAGTGGCAGTCAATAACCCAGGACAAGTGGGTACTAAACATTCTATCACAGGGATACAGATTCCATTTCCACACTCTGCCAGTGACAAATGGTTGACCAGATCTGCCAAAAAATCAATGGGCAGAGGCACAGAAACAGGTTACTTCCCTCATGGATATACAGGCCATTCAAACAGTACCAGAACAAGAAAAAGGACAAGGTTTTTACTCTACTGTTCTTGGTACCCAGAAAGGACAAGGCCTGGTGGCCAATTCTGCATTTATTTATTTTGAACATGTACCTGGACATTCCAAAATTCAAAATGCTCACTTTTGTAGCAGCTTCTGCCCGTGCTGGGCAAGAATGCTTGGCTGGTGATTTTAGACCTAAAAGAGGCATACCTGCATGTCCCAATAAGACAGTCGTGCAGAAGATACCTCAGATTCAAAGCTGGCTTATTGCATTACCAATTCTCTGCACTGCCCTTTGGCTTATCTACTGCGCCCAGGGTCTTTGAAAAGTGCCTGGCACCAGTAATTGCATTTTGCAGACAAAGAAGTATACAAATATATCCTTACTTGGATGACTGTCCCATTCAAGCCGAGAACAAGGACACTCTTGTACGACACCTGGCGTTTGTGAAAAGGCTTCTAACATGCGTAGAGTACAGACTAAACGAAAAGAATCACAGCTGGTACCCTCTGAAACGATAACATTCCTGGGTGCAAGCTTGAATACAACTGCCCAGATGGCTTACCTCATGCCAGACAAAGGCAACTGACTACTTACTTCAAACTGATGGCAACAAAAACCCAGTCTTCTGCAAGACAAATTCTGCAGGTTCTGTGCTTCATGGCATCCTGCATCCTACTAATTCCATATGCAAGACTGCATATGAGTAAACTTCAGTGGTACCTAAAAAGTTTATGGAGTCAACATTCACACAGTCTAGAAACAATGATTCCTCTCATCCCCTGACTGCAACAGAAGTTTCTATGGTGGGCAAAGGCCTGTCACCAAAACATGGGACGGCCCTTCACTCTACCCCCTGCCAGCCAAACCTTAACAACAGACGCATCAGATTATGCCTGGGGGGGCCCACATGGCAGAAGATGCATTCAGGGCATATGGGCGCCAAAACAAATGCATCTACATATCAACCAGAAAGAGATGCTAGCTGTTCAAAATGCCCTAACAGCCTTCAAGGACTTACTTAATCTAGGACAACTACTGATAAAGATGGACAACACCACAGTCATGTGGTATATAAACAAGCAAGGGGGCACACACTCATGCCCCCTTTGCAGGTTAGCCGTGGCACTGTGGGACACAGCTTTGACCTACCAAATACATCTTCAAGCTCAATTCCTGCCAGGAAAACAAAACACTCTGGCACACGATTTAAGCAGAAACCTTATGGACCCTCACGAGTGGAAACTAAATCCACAAGTCTTCAGCATGATAACAGAGAAAATTTGGGAAAGCCCAGACATAGATCTATTTGCCTCTCCTCAAAATTATCAATTGAAAAGATTCTGCACAAGGACTTATCACAGACAAGCATGGAAAGTGGACGCCCTATCCTTCAGTTGGAAAAACCTATCAGTTTACTCCTTTCCTCCTCTGCCTCTTCTACCCAAGGTCCTCCTAAAAGTCAGACAAGAGAAGCCAAAGATGATGATAATTGCCCCGGACTGGTCCCGCCAATACTGGTACCCAATCCTAAGGATCTTGTCTCAATGCCCAGCTTGGACCTTGCCACAAAGACCACAGCTTCTGTCCCAGCAAAACAATGAGATCCTGCACAATCAGCTACAGACCCTGAACCTGGCAGCATGGCTAATCATGTAATCATACAAATGACACCTCTGAGTAAAGCTGTGATGGATGTCATTTTGGAAGCCAGAAGGCCTAGTACTAGAAAATCTTATGCTGACAAATGGAAGAGATTCTGTGCTTGGAATCAAGCACAAGGAACTGATACAGCAGACCTACATATTCCTCAGATACTACAATACTTAACTGAGATGCTTGACAAAGGCCTATCTTTCTCATCAATCAAGATCCATGTCTCTGCCATTTTGGCTCATTGCAGTGCAGAGCCACCAGTCTTTTCTCATCCTTTACTAAAGCAGTATCTTAGAGGAGCCAAAAATTTAAGGCCTCCTAGAAGATCAACATTACCTGCATGGGACCTCAGTTCTGTGTTGGAAAAGCTCACCCTGCCTCCTTTTGAACCAGCTGCTACTGCTGATATAAAGTTCTTATCATGGAAGACAGCTCTGCTACTAGCAATTACTTCAGCAAGAAGAGTTTCAGAGCTACAGGGCCCTCATGGCTGTAGAGCTGTTTATCATATTTTACTCAGACAGGGTGTTTCTGAGGACAAATCCTACTCTTATGCCTAAGGTGGTTTCCCGTGTGGCTCTTAACCAAACAATTCATCTGCCAACTTTTTATCCAAATCTGCAGAACAAAGGGGAGAAAATTTTGCATTCCTTGGATGTACACAGACAACTAAGATTCTACATGAGCAGGACTAAAGCTCTAAGAAAAAACTAAGCAATTACTAGTGTCATATGCTGCAGGATCAGAAGGAAAGGCTATTTCAAGGCAGACAATTTCAAAGTGGATAAGCCACTGCATCCGATGTTCATCGTGTTTCACTGTTGCAGTCATGACTGTAGGGTTCTCCCCTGCCGGCAGGCAGTCCTCGGTCAGCCAGAATCCCAAAGTCTGGGTCCAGCGTCGGCTGCTCAGCCATGCTCCCTGACGTCAGAGCGCCAGGAGTACAAAGCTGACAGCCGACGCCATGTTCTCCAGTCTTTCTTGCCGTGCGGTGATAGCAGTTCGCATTTGCAGGTCGGCTGACTCCTGACAAATTTTTCTAAACGTACTTCAGTCCGAAGGCTTTCTTCTCCTACTCAAAGCGAAGTACCCCGTTGTGGAAACTTTTTTCTTGCTCCATTCAGATGTCAGAAAAAGTTAATTGTATTTCTTGTGGGAAGCAAATACCTCATAAGGATTTTCATTCTTACTGTATTCCTTGCTTAGGCCCTGACCACGACGTAGCTAGTTATCGGTTTTGTGCTAGATTCAATCAATGTACGATTAAACGAAGGTACGATTTTGCATTTCATTACTTCGGTAGGCGTTTTAATTACAAAATGTCGTCTGATTCGGTTCGGCTACGGAGTTCACAAAGCGCAAGGATAAAGACAGGCCTCCGAGGTCCAAATCAGACAATATTGTACAAGCAGAGCCAGCTTCAGGTTCGGCCGTCATCAGTGAGGCGCTTTTGCAGCCCCTGTTGTTGGCCATTTCGGAACTGATGGCGAAGCGGACTCCACGAGGAGCCAACTAGGCCTTTGAATATTTCTGTTGCAGGACCTTTGGACAATGCTCCTTCGGATGGGTCCAGAGCCGCTGTGCAGGTACCGGCTTCCGAAGGGGTTTTCAGGCCTACTCAGCTTCTAATAAAGGCAAAGTCAAAGACAAAGGCAAAGACTCCTTCCAAATTAAAGACTACAGCCCAGGCCTCTTCTGATCCGGCACCCAAGTCTCAGAAACAATTACTTAAGATGGCGGAGGACTTACTTAATATGATTAGGGGTTCACATCCCCCTCCAGATAAAAGGCCAAGGCAGGAAGTGTATTATGACTCCTCTGATCAGGCTTCTGTTTCTTCAGTTTCTTCTTCTGACCAGGAATATTCTTTCCCTCCTTATGAGGATTCTGATACTGAGGAATCCATTCCTTCAGCCTCACCGCCTGAGGATTACTCTTTTGGGGAAACCCTGCACACCATGAGGGAGCATTTCCATTGGGAGAGCCAGGATTACTCAGAATCCAAGAAAAGACTCAGAGATTTCCTTTTATTGCCTCAGCATAGGCCCCTGGCTATCCCCCCTATGCTTGATATTGTAGATGATGTTTTTTTTTCTGAATCCAGTCTGTCTACAGATTCTTTACCCCCTGCACCAGTAAAGCCAGACAGGTACTACAGGGTCCCTGACTCTCATAAATTTCTTTACAAAAACCCCGCTGCAGATCCAGAAACAATTTATCAGGGTCCTAAGGGGGTTAAAGCTTCCACTGCCAAAAATCCTGTCCCCTCCGATAGGAATTCCAGAGCTCTGGACAGATGGGGGGAAAAAAGTTTACACCTTTGCTACTTTAGCTGTAAGAGCTTTAAACTGTCAGTTTCACATGCTTAAATTTCAACAGTATCTCATGTCATTGTTAAAGCAGAAAATGGTTACAAATACAGAAAGTCCTGAGAGCAAAGAAATACAGGATTTATTGCATGCAGTTGAACAAGTGGGAAAGCATACTCTGCAATGTGGTTTTGATTCATTAGAGGCTTCTTGTAGAGCCACAGTTACAGGCTCAGTTATTCGAAGACATGCTTGGTTGAAAGAACAAAGTTTACCTGACCATGTTAAAGTAAAATTATTGGATGCTCCACTACACAATGATACTTTGTTTGGTGTTACAGCAGAAGAGGTGTTAAAGAAAATGGAGGATAAAGTCAATGGAAACTGTGAAAGATTTCTTACAGGTTCAACCACCTAGATTTAGCAGAAACTGGCCTTCAAAAATTGGTCCTTTCCAGTGTCAGACAGGCCACAAAGAGGCAGATACAGATGCCCAAGAGGCAGATCTCAGCCCCAAGGCTCCTACAGACCTAAACAATGGGGTGCTTCAGCCCCCAAAGGAGGAGAAGACAAATCACAACCTTATAGGAAACCGTCACAATGACTTCCCTCTACAAATGCCAAGTTCTTACCAGTTGACAGCACCCCTAGGGGAAGGCTAGCACTTTTCTCAAAAAACTGGCACATAATCACCCAAGACCAATGGGTGTTGAATATAGTTTCTCAGGGGTACAGGTTCCACTTCCACATGCTTCCAAAACCAAAAGGTATGCCAAACCTGCCACAAAACCAGTGGGCAGAGGCACAAAAACAAATTGCTGCTCTTATGGATATGGGAGCTATTCAGAAAGTTCCACAAGAAGAACAGGGCCAAGGATTTTACTCACGCCTTTTCTTCGTACCCAGAAAAGACAAAGCTTGGCGACCAATACTGGACCTGTCGATCCTAAATACTTTCCTGGATGTTCCAAAATTCAAAATGTTAACACTAAAACAACTTCTGCCCATGCTGGGCAAGGAGGCTTCCCTAGTTACTTTGGATCTCAAGGAGGCATACCTGCACATCCCAATCAGACAATCGTGCAGAAGATACCTCAGATTTATAGCAGGCTCAATGCATTACCAATTCTCTGCACTGCCCTTTGGCTTATCTACTGTGCCCAGGGCCTTCACAAAATGCCTGGCACCAGTAATTGCATTTTGCAGACAAAAAGGAATTCAAATATATCCCTACTTGGACGACTGCCTTATTCAAGCAGAGAGCAAGGGCATTCTTCTAAAGCACCTGGCATTTGTAAAAAGATTGCTAATTTGCCTAGGGTACACAGTAAACGGAAAGAAATCAAAACTAGTGCCCTCTCAAGAGAGAATATTCCTGGGTGCAAACTTAAATACAACTGCCCAGATGGCTTATCTCACGCCAGACAAACAAAGGCAACTGACTCATTACTTTCAAATGATAGCAACAAAGACCCAGCTCCCTGCAAGAAAAATTCTGCAGGCCCTGGGTTTCATGGAAACTTGCATTCCACTAATTCCATATGCCAAACTGCATATGAGGAAACTACAATGGTATCTAAAAAGTGTTCGGACTCAGCATTGTCACAGCCTAAAGACAATAATAACCTTGATTCTCTGCCTACAACATGAGTTTTGATGGTGGTTCCAGGCCTGTCACCATAACAAGGGACACCTTTCACCTTACCAACAGCCAGGCAGATAATAACAGATGCATCGGATTATGCCTGGGGAGCACATATGGCAGGAAAATGTATTCAGGGCGTGTGGCCCAAAGAACAAATGCATCTGCACATCAATCAAAAAGAGATGCTAGCTGTACAGAATGCCGACAGCCTTCAAGGACCTAATACATCCAGGACAACTATTAATAAAGACGGACAATACCACAGTTATGTGGTACATAAACAAGCAAGGGGGCACACATTCCTACCCACTATGCAGACAGGCCATGACCTTGTGGAACACAGCACTGACCTACCAGGTACATCTGCAAGCACAATTCCTGCCAGGAACAAAAAATACACTGGCAGACGAACTAAGCAGAAATCTTACGGATCCTCATGAATGGAAGCTAAATCCACAAGTGTTCAACATGATAACAAGGGAATGTGGATGCCCAGACATAGATCTTTTTGCCTCCCCTCACAATTACCAAATACAGAAATTGTGCACAAGGACTTATCACTCTCAAGCATGGAAAGTGGGTGCTCTATCATTCAGCTGGAAAAACCTGACAGTCTATGCCTTCCCTCCGATGCCTCTTCTCATCAAGGTGCTTCTAAAAGTCAGACAAGAGAGGCCAAAGATGATCCTAATTGCACCAGACTGGCCGCGCCAGCACTGGTACCCAATCCTAAAGACTTTGTCCCAAGGCCCACCTTGGTCTCTACCTCAAATCCCTCATCTTCTGACACAGCAAAACAGTCAGATTCTGCACAGTCAACTCAAAACCTTAAACCTGGCAGCATGGCAGATAATGTAGCCACTCACACTGCACCTCTCTCTAAAGCTGTTATGGGTGTAATTTTGGAAGCCAGGAGACCCAGCACTAGGAAATCTTGTGCAGAAAAATGGAAGAGATTTTGTGCTTGGAACCAGGCACAAGGGCTCAACCCACTGGTCCCTGATATTCCTCAGATTTTGCAATACCTGACTGAGATGTTGGACAAAGGCCTATCTTTTTCATCTATTAAAATCCATGCCTCTGCCATTTCAGTTCATTACAATACGGATCCTCCAATTTTTTCACATCCTCTACTATGACAGTACCTCAGAGGGGCAAAGAATATAAGACCCCCTAGGAGAGCACCAGTGTCTACATGGGATCTCAATTTTGTTTTAGAAAAACTAACACTACCTCCATTTGAACCAGCCAGCACAGCAGATCTAAAATTCTTGTCATGGAAAACTGCTCTGCTCCTAGCAATAACTTCAGCAAGAAGACTCTCAGAGTTACAGACATTGATGGCTGTGGAACCTTTCCTCATTTTTCACCAGGGCAGGATTTCTCTAAGGACGAACCCAACATTCATGCCAAAAGTGGTCTCCAATGTGGCCTTAAACCAAACCATTCATTTACCTACTTTCTACCCAAATCCCCAGAATAAATGGGAAAGACTTCTGCATTCTTTGGATATATACAGGCAGCTACAATTTTACTTGGACAAAACAAAAGCTTTCAGAAAAACTAAACAACTGTTTGTAGCATATGCTGCAGGATCACAGGGAAAACCTATTACAAAGCAGACAATCTCCAAATGGATAGGACACTGCATCCGCTTATGTTGTGCACAACATGGCACATCTGTGCCTAAGGGCATTAGGCCTCATTCTACCAGAGCAGCAGCCACTTCAGCAGCTTTCCTCAGAGGGGTACCAACCAAAGACATATTAGAAGCTGCAACCTGGAGCTCAGTGCACACTTTTACCAAGCACTACCACCTTCCTCTCTACTCCATATCCAGAGCAGGCTTTGCTACTGCAGTTCTGCAGGGCTTGTTAGCCTCACCAAATCCAATCTAGACCCAGCCACCCAACCTCAGCTTTGGGATTCTACCCAAGTTTAATGACTGCAACAGTGAAACACGAACATAGTACAGTTGTGTACCTGCCATAAATGTAGATGTTCGAGTGTATTCACTGTTGCAGTTCAGGTTACCCACCCACCATCCCCCTCTTTGCTGGGACTGTTCTGTACTACTTCAACTCTATGCAACCTATGTGGTGTATTTGCTTGTAGATGAAGGAAATGTTTATAGTAATATATGCATGGTTGTTTGGCATATTTTCATCTTTTCAGCCTTCATATCTGGGGGCACCTGACATCTGGGGCAAGAAAAACTGAAGAAAATGGCGTCGGTTGCAACTTTTATACCCCTGGCGCACTGAAGTCAGGGAAGAGGCGACAGCAACCGATGCCGGACCAAGACTTTGGAACTCAGGCCGACTGCGGGTCGCCTGCCAGCAGGATAACCAAGTGCAATGACTGCAACAGTAAATACACTCAAACATCTACATTTATGGTAGGTACACAACTGTACTTTGCTTTTTCTGCTAGCATAATGGTAAGGTTTAAGCTGTGTAATAAACTTGGCTTGACTTAAATGTATGCATTGCCTTTATGTAATTTTGCTAAATGCAATATTGACTTACTATTTGTTTGTAGTTCAGTTTACTTGCTCAGCTCAAAAGGAGAAAAATGTTTGCCCATAATACAACAAAGAGATGATGTTCATCGTGTTACCCTGCTGCAGTCATCACACTTGGGTTGTCCTGTCGTCAGGCAGTCCCGCAGTCTGCCTGAATTCCAAAGTCTTGGTCCGGCGTCGGTTGCTGTCGCTTCTTCCCTGACGTCAGTGCGCCAGGGGTATTTAAGAGGCATCCGACGCCATTTTCTTCAGTCTTTCTTGCCGTGCGGTGCCCGAAGCAGAAGCAGTTCGCAAGTGCCGGTCGGCCGACACCTGAGATTTTCGAATCGAATTTAAGTCCGAAGTCTTCAAAGCTAAGTACCCCGTTGGGGAACCTTTTCTTGCCTCAGTCCGATGTCAGGAAAAAGTTAACAATTGGATTTCTTGTGGGAAGCAAATACCTTATAAGGACTTTCATTCTTATTGTATACCTTGCCTAGGCCCAGACCACAACGTCACTGGTTGTCGGTTTTGTGCTAGGTTCAATAAGCGAACTATAAAGCGACGCTTTGATTTCGCACGACACTACTTCGGTAGAAAATTTAATTACAATATGCCATCGGAGCAACCAACTACCGGCGTGCATAAAAAACGCAAAGATAAAGACAGGCAGCCTAGATCCAAACCAGACTCCGAGGCCTCGGCTGGGCTGGTCGCCGGTTCTCCGGTTTTCAGTGAGGCGCCTACACAGCCCCTGGCGACCGCAGAATTGGAACCCCAGACCGCTTCGGATTCTCAAGCAGAAAGTTCTAGGCCGACGCAGCCATTTTCTTTAGGCCCTACCGACAACATTGCAGGAGGAGAAGCCGGTGCTGTGGAAAGACTTTCGGTTACAGAAGGTGTCTTCACACCGACTACTCTCACCATAAAATCTTATGCCAAGCTTAAGACTCCTCTAAAACCAAAAAAGACTGCACATCAGTCTCCAGTTCAAGGCCCCATGCCTAAGAAACAGATGCTTAAAATGGCTGAAGATTTGATTCCTTTTAATCAGAGGTTCCCACCAACCCCCCCAGACAAAAGGCCTAGACAAGAGGAGGATTATGCCTCCTATGATCAAGTGTCTATCTCCTCAGGCTCCTCTGAGGAACAGGATTACTCCTTTCCCCCTTATGAAGATTCTGATGCTGAAGATTCCATTCCCTCAGCTTCTCCCCCTGAAGACTATTCCTTTGGGAAGGTCAGGACTACTCCGACTCAAAGAAAAGGCTCCGAGAGTTTCTTTTACTCCCCCAGCACAGACCACTTGCTATCCCTCCAGTTTTAGACATTGTGGGTGATGTTTACTTAGAATCTAGTCTAAATCCAGATTCTCTGCCTCCTGCTCCAGCCAAACCAGACAGATATTATAGAGTGCCTGACTCGCACAAATTCCTTTACAAAAGCCCTGTTGCTGACCCAGAGACAATCTCCCACATCACAAAGGGGCTAAGGCTTCTATGGCTAAAAATCCTGTACCCTCTGAAAGGGACTCCAGAGCACTAGATAGGTGGGGGAAGAAGGTTTACACATCAGCTACTCTAGCTGTGAGAGCACTAAATTGTCAATTTCACATGCTGAAATTCCAGCAATTCCTAATGTTTCAAATAAAACCAAAAGATGAGCACGCACCCTCAACAGTCTGAATTCAAGGAAATGCAGAATCTGTTGCATGCAGCTGAACAGGTGGGCAAACGTACTTTACAATGTGGATTTGATTCCTTGGAAGCTTCCTGTAGAGCAGCTGTTACTGGGTCTGTTATACGTAGGCATGCTTGGGTAAAGGAACAAACTCTGCCTGATCATGTTAAAGCAAAGTTACTAGATGCACCCTTACAGCAGGATGTCTTATTTGGGGTTAAAGCAGAAGAGGTTTTAAAGAAAATGGAGGATAAGGCAAAATCTATGCAGACAGTCAAAGATTTCTTACAGGTACACCCCCCACGCTTCAGCAGAAATTGGCCAACAAAAAATTGGTCCTTTCCAGCTTCTGACAGACCACAGAGGGGTAAATACAGACGCCCAAGGGGCAGAGGTCAAGCACAAATCCCTTACAAACCTCGCCAATGGGGCACTGCAACACAGAAGGGAGGAGAAGACAGGTCCCAAACTACTAGAAGACGAACACAATGACTTAAACCTCAAACTGCCAAGCAAAAGCTCTCTTGGCAGCTCCCTTGGGAGGAAAATTAGCACTTTTTGCAGACAACTGGCACATCATCACAAAGGACAAATGGGTCCTAGACATTATCTCACAAGGATACAGATTCCATTTCCACACATTGCCAAGGATAAAAGGAATGCCAAACCTGCCACAAAATCAATGGGCAGAGGCACAAAAACAAATTACAGCTGATATGGACATGAGAGCCATTCAACTGGTACCTACACAGTAGCAAGGCTAAGGATTTTACTCAAGGCTCTTTCTAGTCCCCAGAAAGGACAATGCTTTGAGACCCATTCTGGACCTTTCAATTCTAAACACCTTCTTGCAAGTACCCAAATTCAAGATGCTAACACTACAGCAGCTTCTTCCCATGTTGGGCAAGAAAGCTTGGCTAGTAACGTTGGACCTCAAGGAGGGCATACCAGCATGTCCCTATCAGACAAAATTGCAGAAGATACCTCCGTTTCATTGCAGGTTCAACCCATTACCAATTCTCTGCACTGCCCTTTGGCTTATCTACTGCGCCCAGGGTCTTCACAAAATGCCTGGCACCAGTAATTGCATACTACAGACAAAGAGGAATTAAAATATACCCATACCTGGACGACTGCCTCATCCAAGCAGAAAGCAAGGACATTCTCTTACAACATCTGGCTTTTGTAAAACCCCTTCTAAGTTGCCTAGGGTACACAGTAAACGAAAAGAAATCAAAACTAGTGCCCTCACAATATATGACATTCCTGGGTGCCAGCTTGAATACAATGGCCCAGATGGCTTATCTAATGCCAGGCAAACAACTACAACTAACTCAATACTTCAAAATAATGGCAACAAAGACCCAACTCCCTGCAAGAAAAATTCTGCAGGCCTTGGGCTTCATGACATCTTGCATACTACTAGTACCATTTGCAAAACTGCATATGAGGAAATTACAATGGTACCTGAAAAGTGTATGGACACAACACAGCCACAGCTTGGAAACAATGATTCGTCTCATTCCCTGCTTTCAACAGGAGTTTCTATGGTGGTCACAGGCATGTCACCTCAACAAGGGTCAGCCTTTCACCTTACCCCCAGCCAGGCAAACTATGACAACAGATGCATCGGACTATGCCTGGGGGGCACACATGGCAAGACGGTGCATTCAAGGCATATGGACTGCAGATCAAAGAAATCTGCACATCAATCAAAAAGAAATGCTAGCTGTACAGAATGCTCTGACAGCCTTCAAGGACCTCTTACACCTAGGACAGCTTATAATAAGGACAGACAACACCACAGTAATGTGGTTACATAAACACGCAAGGGGGTACACACTCCTACCCTCTATGCAGGCAAGCAATGACCTTGTGGAACACAGCATTGGCTTACCAAGTTCATTTACAAGCTCAATTCCAGCCAGGAAAAAAAGAACACATTGGCAGACGACCTAAGCAGGACCATCATGGATCCCCATGAGTGGAAACTGGATCCACAAGTATTTGCAATGATAACTCAAAAATGGGGGCGCCCAGACATAGACCTGTTTGCCAACCCTCAAAACTATCAGCTATCACAATTTTGTCCAAGGACATTTCTCTATCAAGCTTGGAAAGTGGACGCACTCTCATTTAGTTGGAAAATGCTGACAGTATATGCCTTTCCTCCATTGCCCCTTCTCACAAAGGTGCTGCTGAAAGTCAGGATGGAGAGACCCCGAATGATACTCATTGCCCCAGACTGGCCACGCCAGCACTGGTACCCACTACTAAGGAACATGGCCCACGGCCCACCATGGATTTTACCACAAATTCCTCATCTGCTCACACAGCAAGACAGTCAGATTCTACACAGCCAGCTCAAAACCTTAAATTTGGCTGCATGGCAAATCACCTAAGCAACCAGCCAGCTCCTCTTTCACAAGTTGTTATGGATGTCATTCTGGAGGCCAGGAGGCCCAGCACCAGGAAAGCCTACTCAGACAAATGGAAAAGATTTTGTGCCTGGAACCAAGCTAAAGGCCAAAATACCCTTGAGCCGGACATACCTCCGATTCTACATTATTTAACTGAGATGTTACACAAAGGACTTTCTTTTTCATCTATTAAAATCCACGCCTCAGCTATTTCAGCTCACTACAACATGGATCCTCCCTTATTTTCACATCCACTTCTAAGGCAGTACCTCAGAGGGGCCAGAAACATTAGGCCTCCCAGGAGAGCACCAACACCAACTTGGGACCTCAACTTTATTCTGGAAAAACTTACGCTGCCACCTTTTGAGCCAGCTTGCTCAGCTGATTTAAAGTTTATATCATGGAAGACTGCCCTGCTGCTAGCAATTACTTCAGCCAGAAGAGTCTCAGAGCTGCAGGCACTAATGGCAGTAGAGCCTTTCCTCATTTTTCATCAAGACAGAGTTTCTCTACGAACTAACCCCTCCTTTATGCCAAAGGTGGTATCCAGTGTGGCTCTAAATCAAACCATCCATTTACCCACCTTCTTCCCAAATCCACAGAACAAAGGAGAAAGACTCCTGCACTCCTTGGGCATTCACAGGCAACTACATTACTACTTGGATAAAACTAAGGTTTTCAGAAAATCTGACCAGCTTTTTGTATCCTATGCTACAGCATCACAAGGAAAGTCTATCTCAAAACAGACCATTTCCAAATGGATAGGACATTGCATACGTTTTTGCTACACCCATCATGGAAAACCAGTTCCTGCTAGCATAAGGCCCCACTCCATCAGGGCAGCAGCTACATCTACAGCCTTCCTCAGGGGGGTGCCAACCAAGGATATTCTGGAAGCTGCAACTTGGAGTTCAGTACACACCTTCACCAAACACTGTCACTTACCACTTTACTCTAAGACTAGAGCTGGCTTCGCCACTGCAGTTTTGCAGGGCCTTCGAGCCTCCTCTAACCCTGTTTGACTCCACCTCCCATCCTTAGCTTTGTGATTCAACCCAAGTGTGATGACTGCAGCAGGGTAACATGATGAACATAGTACAGTTTTGTACCTACCATAAATGTAGATGTTCGAGTGTATACCCTGCTGCAGTCCAGGTTACCCTCCTTCCATCCCCTCTGACCTAACTGAAACCTTTCAATACCTTAAAATCTGATACAACCTTTGTGGTGTATTTGCTTATAGCTGGAGGGATGTTTTGTTTGTGCTAAACTTTTATTATTGGTACTATCTACTGACCACCTTTTGGGGGGGCACCTGACATCTGGGGCAAGAAAAACTGAAGAAAATGCCGTCGGATGCCTCTTGTATACGCCTGACGCACTGACATCAGGGAAGAAGCGACAGCAACCGACGCCGGACCAAAACTTCGGAATTCAGGCCGACTGCGGGACCGCCTGACGACAGGATAACCCAAGTGTGATGTCTGCAGCAGGGTATACACTCGAACATCTACATTTATGGTAGGTACAAAACTGTACTTTCTTTGTGTTTCACTGTTGCAGCCATCACACTTGGGTTATCCTGCCAGGGGTAGCGATCAGTCGGCCCGAGTACCAGAGGCTTAGTATTTCTGCAGTCAGTTGCTGTCACTCTAGGACTGACGTCAGGTCGTCAGTGGTATAAAATAAGGCAGCCGACGCTATTATATCAGTCTTTCTTGCTGAGGAGCCCGAAGCAGAAACAGTTCGTATGAGTGCCGGTCGGCCGCTACCTGAGTTTTCGTTTCCGAAATTGAAGTTGAAGTCTTCTAAAGCCAAGTACCCCATTGGGGGTCCTTTTTTCTTGCTCTAACCGATGTCAGAAAAAGTTAACAATTGTCTCGCCTGTGGAAAGCAAATGCCACACCAAGATTTCCATTCTTACTGCGTCACTTGTTTAGACCCAGGCGATGACGTCCCTCGCTGCCGGTTTTGTGCTTTGTTCAATGCCTGAACTATTCATCGTCGGGCCCTTTTTGTAGCTAAATACTTTCGCTCTCAATCTCCGTAATCCGAAATGGCTTTGGTAAGCCATCCGACTACCGATCTTCGAAAAAATGTAAGGATAAAGACAGAGACAGACCACACAGGTCCAAAACTACCGACGATGCTTCCTTTAAGCTACTTGCCAGTTCATTGGTACTCAGGTGCTTTCGCAGCCCCTGATGCCTGCATCAATGGTTTCGCAGGCCGCTACCAAAACCTGTTCAGAGTCCGGTAAGCCGCAGGACTCTTCTTTAAGTATGGAACATGCGGATGTCTCTACCTTGGATGGGTCCGGAGCCACTTTGCAGGCACCGGCTTCTGAGGAAGTTCTCCGCACTACCGATATTCAGCACAAACCGTCGACTTCTTTCGCTTCTTCAGTTGTTTCTAAAACTACAGAGTTTTTAAAACCCAGAGTACAAGCTATGCCTAAAAAACAGATGACGCAAACTCACACGCTTTCTTCCTTGCCACAATCACAGATGCTTAAAATGGCGAAGACCTTATGCTGATTAGGGGAAGTCAGCCTTTCCCTGCTAAAAGAAAATGAAACCTATCCCCAGCAGTTTTATCTGACCAAGAGTCCGACGACTGTGAGCATTCTCATTACGATGACATGCCCTTATCTGCTTATGAGGATTCAGATGAAGAGGAATCCATTCCTTCTGTCTGTCTTCCAGAGGATTTTTCTTTTGGTGAAACCCTACATACTTTGAGAGAGCACCTCCATTGGGAATGCCAGGATTATCCTCAGTCCAAAAAGAGACTCAGAGTTTTTAGATTTACCACAGCACAGACCTTTAGTTATCCCTCCTGTTGTGGATGTTGTGGATGATGTCTTTAAGGAATCTAGTCTAACTCATGATACTTTACCTCCTGCTCCTAGGAAACCTGATTGGTATTAGAGTCCCTGACTCACACAAATTTATTTTCAAGAATCCCACTGCTGACCCAGTGGTCATTTCCCAAGGGCCTAAAGGAATAGAAGAAACCACAGCTAAGAATCCCACCCCCTCGGACAGGGATTCTCGAGCCTTAGACAGATGGGGTAAAAAATATATACCTCTGCAACTCTTGCCTTTAGAGCATTAAATTGTCAGTTCCACATGTTGAAATACCAGCAACATACCATGGAACTCATTAAATAAAAATTATCTACCTTACCTGACTGTGCAGAAAATAAAAGATTTACAGGAACTTATGCATCCTGCAAGCCAAATCAGTAAGCAATACCCTACAGTGTGGGTTTGACGCCCTAGAAACATGCTGCAGGGCAGCAGTCACAGGTTCTGTACTTAGAAGGCATGCTTGGCTTAAGGAACAGACCTTGCCAGATCATGTCAAATCAAAATTATTGGGTGCTCCACTGAACAAAGACAATCTGTTTGGCACCAAAGCAGAAGAGGTTTTAAAAAAAATGGAAGAAAAAGTTAAGTCTATGCAGACAGTTAGTCTTTTTGCAAGTTCAGCCTTCAAGATTCAGTAGGCATTGCCCCTCAAAACATTGGTCCTTTCCAACACCCTCAAGGCCATGCCAGACTAGACCTAGGGGAAACAGACCCCCCAGACAGCAGTCTCAGGGTATTCAGAAATCAAAGCAATGGAGCACCTCCACTTCTAAACCAGGGAGTGCTAAGCCATCCCCTTATGGAAAGAATTCACAATGACTCCTCAACTCCTCCTCTCACCTCTGCCCATCTGCTCATTCCCCTAGGAGGAAAACTTGCCTCCCATGCAAAAAACTGGGCCTCCATCACCAACGATCGATGGGTCCTCAACATAGTGTCCCAGGGGCACATATTTTATTTCCACATGCTGCCAACCCCAAAGGGATTCCCAGATCTTTCTCCAAACCAGTGGGCAGAGGCACAAAGCCAAGTTCATTCCCTGCTTTCCATGAAGGCAATTCAGCCTGTTCATGCAGATCAAGATAGGCCAATGTTTTTATTCCAGACTTTTTCTGGTACCCAGAAAAGAGGGCACCTGGTGCCCAATCTTAGCTCTATCTATTCTAAACACCTTCCTGGTGGTACCAAAATTCAGAATGCTCACACAGCCGCAGCTTCTCCCTATGATGTCCGAAGATGCTTGGTTAACCACTCTAGACCTCAGAGGCCTATCTGCATATCCCAATCAGAAATGTTTGCAAAAATGCAGGATCTATGCATTATCATTTATCTGCACTTCCCTTTAGCTTATCCACTGCTCCCAGAGTTTTCACAAAATGCCTGGTTCCAGCCATTGCTTTTTGCAGACAAAGAAATATTCAAATTTACCCTTACTCGGACGACTGCCTGATTCAGGCAGGCAAGAAAAGCTGTTACAGCATCTGATATTTGTAAAGGACCTACTAACCTCACTGGGGTACACTGTCAATGAAAAGAAATCCAAACTAGTCCCCAGTCAAAAAATTGTATTCCTGGGAGCAAGCCTGGACACAGCATCCCAGATGGCATTTCTAACTCCAGAAAAACAAACCTAACAGGTTACTTCTCTCAAATGGCCACAGAACCCAGTTATCTGCAAGGAAAATCCTGCAAGCTCTAGGGTCCATGGTCTCTTGCATTCTATTAATTCCATATGCCATACTGCATATGAGGAAACTTCAGTGGTACTTTAAGAGCCTTTGGTGTCAACCTGGACCTGGAAACTATTAAAACTGTGATACCTTGTCTAAGGAATGATTTTCTTTGGTGGGCAGCAGCATGCAACCACAACAAGGGACTTCCCTTTTCACAACCCCACACCGCCCATACCCTAACCACAGATGCATCAGACTATGTCTGGGGTGCTCACTTGGACGGCAGGTGCATTCAGGGCCACTGGAGCCCAAACCAAATTCATCTGCACATCAACCAAAAATATATGCTAACTCTTCAGCACACTGTGACAGCTTTCAGATCCCTACTCGCTCTGGGGCCTCTACTAATCAAAACCGACAACACCACAGTAATGTGGTACATCAACAAGTAGGGGGGAACCCACTCTGCAGGCTAGCCATGACCCTTTGGAACACGGCCTCAGCCATGCATATTCACCTGCAAGCTCGATTCCTGACAGGCAACCAAAACTCTCTGGCAGATAACTTAAGCTGAAATCTCCTAGACCCACACGAGTGGCAATTAAAACACAACACCTTCAGCCCTGTGACCCAAAAATGGGGTATCCTGAAAGTGGACTATTTGCCTCCCCCTACAACCACCAGCTCAGCAAATTCTGCACCAGGGAACCTCACAGCAAGGCCTGGAAAGTGGATGACCTATCCTTCCAGTGGGCAAACCTCTCAATCTATGCATTTCCCCCTCTACCTCTTCTTGCCAGAGTATTACTCAAAATAAGAGAGGAAAGACCAAGGGCAATCCTGATTGCCCCAGACTGACCATGCCAACACTGGTACCCACTACTGCGCAGTTTATCCCCGTTGCCTCCATGGCACCTGCCCCAGATTCCAACTCTCCTGATTCAGCAGGAGGGAGAGTTCTTGCATCCACATTTGCAGATCCTGAACCTAGCAGCTTGGCTAATTCCTTGACTTCTCCAGTGGCCAGCCTAAGCAAACAGGTCCTGGATGTCATAAGTGAAACCAGATGACCCAGTACTAGAAAATCCTTTGCTGACAAGTGGAAAAGGTATTGTTCCTGGATCCAGACAAAAGGAGCTGACCCAGCACAGCCCTCCTTACCTCTCATCCTGGATTACCTAGCAGAACTACTCTACAGGGGCCTATCCTTCTCTTCCATTAAAATCCATGCCTCTGCCATCTCTGCAGATTACAGCACTGAGCCACCTCTCTTCTCACACCCTCTCATCAAACAGTTCCTGAGAGGGGCTAACAAGTTAAGGCCACCAAGAAGAGCCCCTACCCCCTGCTTGGGACCTTAACTGTGTGTTGGAAAAGCTCACGCTTCCCCCTTTGAGCCTGCAGCTTCAGCAGAGTTAAAATTTCTCTCTTGGAAAACAACCTTGCTTCTGGCCATCACTTCAGCTAGAAGAGTGTCTGAGCTACAAGCACGTATGGCTGTGGAACCTTTCATCATTTTTTATGCTGACAGGGTCTCCCTCAGGACTAACCCAACTTTCATGCCTAAAGTGGTGTCCAGTGTGCCTCTCAACCAATCTGTTCATTTGCCCACCTTTTTCCCTAAACCTCAAAATAAGGGGGAAAGGATCCTGCACTCTTTAGATGTGCACAGACAGCTCAGATTCTGCCTGGATAGGACTAAGCCCTTTAGGAAATCTGACCAGTTACTAGTTAGCTTTGCACCAGGGGCAGAGAGCAAAGCCATATCAAAACAAACCATCTCCAAATGGATAGCACACTGCATCCATTTCTGTTACAAACACCATGGGAAACCACCCCCACAGGGGGTCAGACCACATTCTACTAGGGCAAATTCACCCTCTTCAGCCTTTGTCAGAAGGGTCCCTACCAGCTTCACCAAGCATTACCATCTGCCCATCTTTTCAAAATCTAGGGCAGGCTTTGCAACCACAGTCCCGCAGGGCATACTAGCCAGCCCCAACTCTTCTTGACTACTTCCAGCAGTTCCTCAGCTTTGGGAATCAACCCAAGTGTGATGACTGCAACAGTGAAACATGAAGAACATAGTACAGTTGTGTACACTTACCATAAATGTAGATGTTTGAATGTATTCACTGTTGCAGTCCTGTTTTCCCACCGTCCAGCCCCCTTGTCTCTCTTTCTCTCTCTTCTTCACAGGGCTATTGGTACTTACTTTCTACTGGTGGTGTTACTCCACCATAACTTAGCTCCCTATTGGGGGTTCCTGACATTTGGGGCAAGAAAAACTGATGTAATGGCATTGGCTGCCTGTTTCCATACCACTGACGACCTGACGTTAGTCCTGGAGTGTCAGCAACCAACGCAGAAATACTAAGCCTCTGGTATTCCAGCCGACTGAGGGCTACCCCTGGCAGGATAACCCAAGTGTGATGACTGCAACAGTGAATACACTCGAACATCTACATTTATGGTAAGTGTACACAACTGTATTTTTTCAATATCTGATATGACATGGATTGCATCAGAATTCTAACCCTTTCACATTTTTTCTCACAAAGTACATTCATATAAGCAATCAAGTACTGTTAAAAGAATAAATGTTTGACTTTGTGGTGTGATGGCTCCCAGACTTGTTTACTAAAAAACTTGTGTGCACTTGTCATTACAGGTTGTAGGTGAATGGAAGATGTGGTGCTTATTTTACTATGTACAGTTTCTTGCTATATAGGGAATTAATATAATTTTTTTTGTATTTAATGCATGTAATCTGAGTATTTAAAAATGCAGCATTAAGGCTCATAAGTTGATAATTGTGCTTCATTGCTCTAGTTTGAGTTGCAAGCATACCTCTCAATCTCGTAGTACAAGAAATCTGGACAAAGGCCCAAAAAGTAGGAGCAGATTTTAAATATTGCTCTTATAAATTTAGAAAGTTGCTAGGTTAACAGAGTTTGTGTTACCATACATTTTCTGAAGGATTTGAAGTCTGAAACTGAAATTTGTCATCATTTGGTGACATCAATCCCAAGATCATCCCAATGATTTGCCAGAAAGCCACAAATTGTATGAGGAACACGCCAAAAATGTGAGGCAAAAATCTGGAAATTCTGCAAACATCTGGACAGCTGAGAGGTATGAATTCCAAGTCTAACTTCCAGTTACTGTCTGTGTCGAGTTTGCTTGCTCTTCCCATGTGTGTGTGTTATATTTCCAGTGGACATACTTCTCAGCTGTCCAGAATTTTGTAGAACGTCCATATTTTTGTCTCATATATTTAGTCTGTTTCTCATAAAATATGTGGTTTACTGGCAGATCATAGAGGACTGAAGTCACTAAGTATTTTATTTTACATTTGTTTACCAGGAAAGTCTGACTGGGTAGAACCTGTTTTCAGCGGAGGCCAGGGGAGAAAAGCTCCACATACAGTACAATACGAATACAGTATAATCCAATACAATATAAATTACATTAGAAATATGTTACAAAAATAAGTTGAAAGAACAAACTATGTTACAAGATGTTGCAATATATTAATACACGTTTAGACAATTCTATAGTTAAAACATTACAGACAGTAATAGTCACTCTCACCATACACGATGTAGATAGTGTCAAAAAAATAGTACATAGGTAGTGCAATGTGCGACATTGACTGTAATAGTACATGAAAAATAGAATGTTAGTTTTAGTTAGGAAAATAGCAACCAGAAAGTTAGTGATGCAGATAGTGAGAGAGAACGTTAAGAAGAAAAGAAGCAATAAAGCCTAAGCAGTAGCTTAAGGCTATGTTATAGAAACAGCAAAGGAGTCAGAGCCTTAGGATCTTACTGTCTGTGAGGGATTGAAATGTGACAGAAGAGGATGATGAGGCTAGTGTGGAAGAAGAGGAAGACCTGAGCATTAGGAAGGCTTTATGCAGAAGCAGAGCCATGTATTTTTGAGATGATTTTTTAAAGAGGCTGTGAAATAGGTTAGGCCAGGCATAGACCTGGTAGCCAGAGGTAGTGAATTCCAAAGTATAGAGACAGAATACGAATAGAGTGTGACCTGGTTTTCTTGTGGGTTTTGAGATAGCGAAGAGATTTTTGACTTCTGATTGTAGGGATCGATTTTGTGTATAAGGTGTGACTAGATAGGCTAGTGCAGGGCAGGCAGTAGGCTTGAAAATAAGCTTGTGCAAGGTGGATAGTTAAGAGTGCCTGCAGGCAGTTGCAAGGGGGTGTACTTGCATCCCTCTGGAACTGGGTAGCCAGGAGATTAATTTTCCTTAAATTAAAAAAAAAAAGTTTTAGTTTTTAAGGTCATTCATCTTTAAGAATGCCCTTCACATCCAGTCACACAGATGCAGTAAGTGTTTGTGATCTGTTTTCATCTTGTGTGTCTGTGCGACTGAAAGTTTACGTCTTCATCTTCCACACCTGCACGGAATTTGAATTCTAGATGGTTTGGACTGCGGAAAAATGTACAAGTGAGAGGTAGGTGTGTGCGTGTGTCTAAGTGTTTAAGAGATGTGCGTGTGTATGCTTGTAAGGAGGAGGTAGGTAAAGGTAGGGGGTGTCTGTGTATATGAGGTAGGTAGGTCTGTGTGTGTGTGTAAGACATACAGTAGGTAGGTCTGTGTGTGTGTGTGTGTGTGTGTGTGTGTGTGTGTGTGTGTGTAACTAAGAGGGAGGTAGGTGTGTGTGTAAGGGAGGGTTCCTACATCTCAATTATCCAGATTGTTGCCTCATATTTTCAATTTGTTTCTCATAAAGTTGTGTTTTTTTGGCAAATTGAGGACTGAAGTCAGAAAATAATGGCAGACATTTGAGCTTTAGACTTCATATCCTTCAGAAAATGCATACTAATACAAAACTTGTTCTATCCACTTTCTAAGAAGGTATGGATGTATGTGTGTGTCTTACCTCTTAACTGTACAGAATCTCCAGATTTTTGCCTTATATTTTTCCCCCAAACATCGTTATTAAATTTTCACATATGACAAAGGCAATCTTGCATTTATATAAATGAAAAACATGCATAATGATACCACTGTAGTTGCAAACAGTTTACATCACAGACACCACTGAAACAACTGTAGTTGCAAACATACATCACTTATAAACCATTCAGCCATTGTCAGATAAGCATTATATGGTTCATTCAAAGCCTGCTTCTTAAACCTCATTCCTGCTGTGCATATATTGTTCCCACAATTCTCATTTTTTCCTATGTAGTTTGCTCCTTCCCTTTTCTAAAGATCCCAATTGCAGTTGTTTATCTCTATTACTATATTCACTACTTCTAGTAAAGTTGGTCTAAACTTTGATTTCCTTTTTCTAGTAATTTTGGCAGCTGCCATTATTGGATTCAGCAAGGCTTTACTATGTCTAGGGAATTCCGATTCTGTAGCATAACTCCAAAAAAATCATCTCCCCAGTCAGTCCAATCTGCCCACCCAGCATCTCTGACAGAGCAGTCTGCAGGGAATCCCTAAAGTCTGGTGTTCCACTGAAGGCGAATTGCCGAGGTACCAGAACGAATGTTTCGTATGGATTAAGAGATCTTCTTTTTCATCTCACCTCTGACTACCTCCTTATTGGTGTTTTTTTGAATCCCTAAAGTCTGACAGCTTACTACACTACCAAAAAATATGTTCACAGCTACCTCTTTCTTGTCTGTCACACCTCCAGCATTTGCTATCTACCTGAGGAAAAATTCTTTGTGGTCTACTTGGGGTATAAAAATACCTATGGAAACACTTGCAGGCAAAGAGCCAAAATCTTCTAGACTTAGTTGCATATTTGGGAGATGTACATATGTCCCCCCATTGTCACTTTGTGAACTGCTTATCCAGTTTCTCTTCCCAGTCCTAAGTTCCTCTGATTAATTCTTATAATTGTCGTGCAATATTTTACATGCTTTACTAATTATTCCTTTGTTAACGTCGGCTTGTATTCTTGATTCTATTAAAAACTCTACCAGTGCTGGTCTTTCATTTAGGAGCCCA